>NC_081553.1:60825310-61055310 GCF_963082655.1 Stomoxys calcitrans | reverse complement strand
ATCTGTACCGATATGGACCGATTTGCAGAAAGATGTCGAAATGTCTAACACAACTCATTGTCTAAAATTTTGGCAAAATCGCTCCAAACATGCGCCTTTTATGGGTCCAAAACCTTAAATCGAGAGATCGGTCTATATGGCAGCTATATTCAAATCTGGACCGATCTAGGCCAAATTGAAGAAGAATGTCGACTGGCCTAACACAACTCACTGTCTCAAATTTCGGCGGAATCGGACAATAAATGCGCCTTTTATAGGCCCCAAACCTTTAAATCGAGAGATCGGTCTATATGGCAGCTATATCCAAATCTGATCCGATCTGGACCAAATTGCAGAGAGAGGTCGAAGGAACTAATATAACACACTGTCCCAAATTTCAACAAAATCGGATAATAAATGTGGCTTTTATGGGCCTAAGACCCTAAATCGGCGGATCGGTCTATGTGGGGGCAATATCAAGATGTAGTCCGATATAGCCCATCTTCGAACTTTACCTTCTTTTGGACAAAAAGAGAATCTATTATGGATGCTGACTGAGGAGGGATTTGAACCCGTCTGCTACGCACACGATATTATAATACTTCTAAGGGATAAGGATCCGAACGAGCTATGCAGAAGGGCCGAAAGGGTCTTGCATATGGCATGTAACTTGGCCAGACCCACAGGTTTCAATGTTAACCCAGAGAAGAGTGAAATATGCCTGTTCACGAGGAAGACGAAGGTGGTCCAATTTAACGAACCACGTTTCCTCAATAATACGAATTCGATATATGACAAGATCAAATATTTAGGTGTGATCTTGGACAGGAAACTGAATTGGAAGTGCCACATTCAGGAGCGTACTGAGAGGGCTCACAGATGTTGGGCACTATGTAGACGGGCCGTAGGCTCGAAATGAGGCCTGAATCCTAGGATAACCCACTGGCTCTACAGGAGCGTTACGCCTCAGTTATTTGGTGGACTGCTATGGAGAAAAAGTGCAATGTAAGGACCATACAAAAGGTTCAGAGAACATATTGTCTTGTCATAGGTGGAGCGATGAGGACAAGACCCACTAGATATCCGACCCATTGATATACAGATTAAGTGTGAGGCAGCCACTGTGGCTATGAGACTTAAGGCGATGGGGGAATGGATTGAGGATGGGTGCAGCTCATACCATAGTGGTATAATCGAGGCGACGATGGCAAAACCTGGAAGGAAGGGGAGAGGTTTTCGATCGGATACCTGAGATGAACCTTGAAGTCGAGTGCGAGGCATTGCTGCCATAGGCACAGTCTTGGATTGATGGCACCCTAGTATTGCCATCTGGAAGATCATGTTACACGGATGGATCAAAGCTACAGGACAGAGTGGGCTTGGGGATTTACATTGAGAACCCAGGGACTGAGATCTGTTTTAGACTGCTTGACCATAATACGGTCCTGCAGGCGGAGATTCGGGTGATCACGGAATGCGTGAAGTGGTGTGGTGCTAATGGGAGGACGTCGAGTGTGAACATCTTTACGGACAGTAAAATTGCCATAAGGGTAACAACAACCAGGACGGTAAGGTCACGAACAGTCTTGCAGTGTAAGAAGGAGATGAACGCCTTCTCTGAGGATGGGACAATCCGCATCGTTTGGGAGCCGGGCCATAACGGAGTAAGGGGGAATGAAAGGGCAGACGTTTGGGCGTTGAATGCCAGAGGACTGCCGTTAATAAACTTGGTTAACTCGAAGCCTTTCGGCTCCATGCAGTCCGATTAAAGGGAGTGGGCGACGAATGCGCATGGCGAAAATCCTATGGAGGATCCACATCGTGAGAAGACGAGGTTATTATTGAAAGGAAGTAAGAAGGAGGGCAGTATAGCTATTGGTATCATAACGGGACATATAGGACTACGGGCTTACTCATGTAAAATCGGTGCGGCAAGTGATAGCATGTGTAGGGCATGGAGGGAAGATATGATGAGACGTTGGAGCATTTCCTTTGTCATTGGCCGCCTTTCGCGTCCAACAGATACCGGCACATAGGTGGGGACACAATACCAGACATGGACCGATTTAGGGGCATGACATGGAAAAAAATTAAGGATTTTGTAAGTAGCACGGAATTCTTAACTTAAAAATTTCTTTTAAGAGGTTACTTTTTGGGTTTTTAGAGCGCACAACAAGCCGATTACTGACTTAGGTGTATATCCATAGTGGCATGGGGCGGATTAATATCTGCACCCTCTTTTCGACCTAAACTAAGTATCTGTGCAAAATTTCAAGCGGCTAGCTTGACTCTTTCGACCGATGTCGCGATTTCGACAGACGGACGGTCGGACGAACATGGTTAGTTCGACTCAGAATGTCGAGACGATCAAGACTACATATACTTTATGGGGTCTTAGACGAATATTTCGAGGTGTTACAAACGGAATGACTAGATTATTATACCCCCATTCTATGGTGGTGGGTATAACAAGACGCATTCATCATATTTGGTTCAGGTGCCGAGAAGCTCTAGACATGTAACAGTAGAAAAGTTCTGCGAAATCGGGTAATAAATTCGCCGTTCATATGATTAAGCCCTAAATCAGAAGATTGATCTATATGACAGCTATCTTTAAATATGGTCTGGATCTGGACAATATTTTGGTTGGATGATGGCAGTCTTAAAGCAGCTCACAGTTTACAATTTCAGCAAAATCGCGGAATAAATGCTCCTTTTATGGTCTTTAGAACCTAAGGCTGAATATAGGTCTCAATATAGCCCGATCTGGATCATTTTCAGGACAGATATTGGCAGTCTTAACACAAGTCACTGTTCCAAGTTTCAACCAAGTAGGGTAATAAATGCGCCTGTTATAGGGTTAAGACCCAAAGTCGGCAGATCGCTCATTATGGCAGCTATATTCAAAAATGTTCCGATTTGGGCCATTTTTGGTTCGGATATCGACGGGCGTAACAAAACTCTTACTTTACCTTAATTGGCTACGACAGAACATTTTTTCCACTATCCGAACGTAGAATAGCGCTCCTCGATGCCTCGATCTTCTCCGCTCATTCTAAAATCTCTGACACCAAGTTTCGAGGTGTCTCCCACAACTTGATCTTCCATCGGGCTTTTGGTCTTCCCGGTTTGCGTGTACCACCGTATTTGCCTTCAAAAGACATCTATGCTGGAGCTTCTTCATCCATTCTGACAACATGACCTAGCCAACGCTGCCGTTGTATTTTGATGCGTGTAACTATGCTATCGTCGTCATACAGCTCATACAGCTCGTGGTTCATACGTCGCCTATATTCTCCGTTGACGCAAACTGGTCCATATATTTTACGAAGAATCTTTCTCCCAAATACTCCAAGCACTGCCTCATCTGCTTTCATAAGTACCCATGCTTCAGAACCATATAACAGCACGGGTAGTATCAGTGTCTTGTAAAGTGTAATCTTCGTCTGTCGAGAGGTGGTCTTGTTTCAAAACTGCTTACTTAGTCCAAAGTAGCATCTGTTTGCCAGTATTATTCTTCGCTTTATCTCAAAACTGGTGTCATTCGTTTCGGTTACGGCGGTGCCGAGGTAGATAAAGTTACTGACTGTCTCAAAGTTGTGGTTCCCAACTTTCTCCATTTTCTTTATCTGCTCGGTTGTGCAAAGCTTTTTGGGAGCTGATATCATCCATTTCGTCTAATCTCCATTTACAGCCAGACCCATTTTCACTGACTCTCTTTCAATTCTATCAAAGGCTGCAGTTACTACTTCCGCTGACCGACCTATGATATCGATGTCGTCGGCATAGGCGAGTAGCATGTGTTCTCTTGTGATTAGTGTGCCATATCTATTCACATCTGTATCTCGTATAATCTTCTCCAGCAGGATGTTAAAGAGAGCACACGATAGGTTGTCTCCTGGTCTGAAACCTCGTTTGATATTAAATGGTTCGGAGAGATTCTTTCCTATTCTTACTGAGGAACGCGTATCAGCAAGTGTCATCCTGCAGAGTCTTATTAATTTTGCGTGGCTACCAAACTCAGACATGGACACCGGGATACCAAACTTAGACAAGCCACCGTAGCGCAGAGGTTAGCATGTCCCCCTATGACGCTGAATGCCTGTGTTCGAATCCTCGCGAGACCATAAAAAAAATTTTTTCAGCAGTGATTTTCGCCTCCGATTGCTGGCAGCATTTGTGAGGTACTATGCCATGTAAAACTTCTCTCCACAGAGGTGTCGCACTGCGGCACGTCGTTCGGACTCGGCTATAAAACGGAGGCTCTTTATCATTGAGTTTAGACTTGAATCGGACTGCACTCATTGACATGTGAGAAGTTTGTCCCTGTTCCTTAGCGGAATGTGCATGGACAAAATTTGAAATTGCAAATTCAGACATGGCTTGAAATACCTTTGAACGTAAAGGAGTATCGAAAGCCGCTTTGTAGTCAACAAAAAGACGGCAGGTATTGATTTGTCCTTCTCGGATCTTTTCCAGGATTTGGCGCAGTGTGAATATCTGGTCTATGGCGGATTTACCTGATCTAAAGACGCATTGATAGGGCCCAATTATCTCATTGACTTAAGGTTTTAATCTTCCACACAATACGCTCGAGAGTATCTTGTAAGCGATGGGGAGGAGACTTATTCCTCTGTAGTTGACACATTCCGTCTTGTCTCCTTTCTTGTGTACGGGGCATAGTATGCTGGGGGTTCAATCATCGGGTATGCGTTCTTCTAGCCAGATTGCGCAGATAAGCTGATGCATACGCCTTATCAACGTGTCGCCTCCGGTCTAAAATAGTTCAGCGGGTAACCCGTCGGCTCCTGCTGCCTTGTTGTTCTTTAGTCGGGTCACTGCTACTTGGACCTCATTCTGACTAGAAGGTAAACATTCTATACCATTATCAGGGATTGGTTCTGCGGTATCCTCTTCGCCGCCAACATCGGACACTAGCAGTTGGGTAAAATGTTCTTTCCATATCCTCAGCATGTTATCTGTGTCAGTTACCAGATTTCCGTTTTGTTATCTGCAGGAGGATGTGCCTGAACCAAAGCCATCATTTTGATGTTTAATTCTTTGGTAGAATTTCCGGACTTCATTCTGACTCCTGTACATCTCACTTCTTTTACATTCACGTCTTTCAATTTCCTTTTTCTTTCTGCGGAATAGACGTTTCTCCTCTCTCTTTTTCTCCCGATACCTATTCTTCATCTGGCGCGTTGCTACTGATTGCAGGGTTGCTCTATATGCCGCATTCTTGGCTTCCGTAGCATCTCGACACTCTTGGTCGTACCATGGCTTTCTTGGAGGAGGCTTCCGGTAACCCAAGTACGGATTTCGCGGCATTTTCCATGGATTGGGCAATGGTTTGCCACTGCGCCATTATGTTATCGGAACGAGGAGTGCTTTCATCAAGCAGTTGGGTCAGTCGAGTGGAGTATGCCGCTGCCATTTGTTTTTTTAATGTCTAGCTTCCGTGCAGTGTCAGATCGTACTTTCCTCGCCATGTTCAAACGTGTGCGAACCTTTGCTGCAATAAGGTAATGATCCGAATCTATATTTGCTCCACGGATCGATCGTACATCCAACACGCTGGATGAATGCCCTCCATCTAACACAACGAGATCAATTTGGTTTCTCGTGTTTTGATCGGGTGACAGCTATGTGGCTTTGTGAACATTTTTATGTTGAATAATAAAACTCACTGTCCGGAATTTCAACGAAATAGATATATGCCCCGATCTGAACCATTTTTGGTTCGGATACCGGCAAGCCCAATAAAACTCACTATGCCAAATTTCAGCGAAATCGAGTTATAAACGCGCCTGTTACGTGCTTAAGACCCTAAATCGCCAGATCGGTCTTTATGGCAGCTATATCCAAATATAGGCCGATTGGGCCCATTCAAGGACTTAACCTGCCTATAGAAGAAATACAAGTCTGTGCAAAATTTCCTCACAATATCTCAATTTGTAAAGACTGTAGCGTGAAGTTAAACCCCATTTCGGGTTAGGTGTCATACGGAAACTTCCAAGGTGCCACCTTTTACTTTTGGTCTCTAAGATTCCAAATTTCACTGGGTTATACTGATGCGTATTTAGTTTCACACTACATACACAGCGCCTTTGTATGTCTCATTCGTGCAAATCTGCTTAGCTGGCTTTAATGTCTTTTGGCCAAAGTGTTGCTAAAGTGAAAAGTTCTGTCAACACAAACGCATTCATTCTCTCGCACATCCTCAGACACACACACACACACACACACACACTTCTACAGATTTCACATGAGCGCCTGAAAATCCTTTCTTTCATAGCTGTCATCACCGCGCCAATATTATTGCCTAAGAATTGAGGAGGGAGGGAGAAATAAAAAAACTCATGGCATATCGGAAAATTTGTTTACCGTTTAAATTCGATTTTTATCCCCGTTTATCCTTTAAATTTGTTGCAATTGAAAGGATTTTCTATTAAACATTGATAGCGGTGTTTTTTTTTTCTGTTGCACCCTTACATCCTCTACACGCATATGCGAAGGAAGTTAGTTTGTCTAAGGCATCATTTTTTTTTTATAACAAATCCTGTTGTCGTCGTCATCGGTGTAGTTGGCAAAGGGGTTGTCTATCATTTGAGTTGCATGTTATTGCGTATATGTCCGTCCGGCTATCCTTTGATGGTTTATCTATCGCATACGTTGGCATTTAAAGGTAGGTATGGCAGAAACTGCGTGCGAGTGTGTGTGTGTGTGTGTGCATGTGTGTTCAAATGTTTGTTGTGATTTCCATGTGACACGTTTGATTTGATTTTAAAATTACCTTATATCAGCAGGATATTGACAGGATATGCTGTCTCGCATGCGGGGGTGCTGCCATTGATGGCAATGATTTCTGAGGGAGCTCCATGTTAACCAAGCGTTTGTCTGAGAGCCTTATACAGCTGTGCGGTATGTAGGTGTTGGCTGCTACATGTGAATGTTTACCCTGAAATGTCGTTTGTATTGACACTTTCCGTGCGTTGCAAACATGTAAGCGGAACTAATTTGTTGACACTCTGAGGAAGTTTTGATTTTGAGTTCGGTCGTTCTTTTTTTTGATTGTTGGGAGTTTGAACAAAATAAATATTGATAAAGCAAGGGTTTGGCGAATGGAGTGATTTAAATTTATTTCCTCTTAAGTCTTTAATATTTTAAAATGGCTTATAGAGGCTTAAAGTATTGAAATTAAATGACATTGGAATACACGGATTTTAAAATATTTCTATGAAAATCAAGTTTTACGAAATTGTGTGCAAAACTGGAATTTCTGGCCATATTAATTGGCTGTTCGTGGAGGCAAGAAATGAAATATAAGAAAAACAAAGATGGAACCACGCAGGGTACAAAAGATTTCATCCGAGCCGAACCTTATAGACCCTCCCGATAAATCGCATTTGCCAAGTTCTTTGCTCGGTATCTTTTTATAGGCAAACAAAGGATAATAGATAAGAATTGCTATGCTATTGGAGCTATACCAGCATAGACAGACGGGGGGACATGGCTTAATCGACTCAGAACCTAATTAGGATTAAGGCTATATATACTCTGTTGAATCTCAAAACAATATTTCGATGTGCTACAAACGAAATGACGAAACAGCAGATCCTCATCCTATGGTGGAGGGTATACAAATGTCCAATGACACAACGAAAATATAGTTAGGCCCATGTGTACCGGATGTTCCGTCATGGCATAAATAGGGGTATGAGAACCACTCCGATAACGCAGCTGGAGACTATTCGTATCAGGCCTAGTGGACATACGAGTTTGGTTGGAAGTTTACTTCGTGGCTAAAAGACGATGGGTGAACCAATTGAAGTGTGTCATGCCGTTTTCCATGAAAATTCCATTAAGAAACAGGGGATACTTCTCTCATATCAATGAGTGCTATCCGATTGAAGTTTAAGCGCAATGATAAGGGGCCTCCCTTTTTATGCCGGGACCGAACGGCGTGTAGCATAGCGACACCACGTGGTAAAGAAGTTTAAACATGGCGGAATATCTTACAGACACTTGGGCCTGAAAAAATATCAGCATCGTGTTCTTCTCTCAAATACCATTTATTTAAACCCCATATCGCCATTGGCTTAAGAGGAGCTTACACGATGAGACGTCTCCCAAACACATGGCCCAAAATAGGTAATAAAATTCGTTTTCTAATCTCAAATACCTTAGGCATTGAGCCACATATTGGCATGACGTAACCCACTTGACGTATCTTTAGGAGGAAAAGCGCCACCTAGACTTGAACGCAAATTTGATTGTCATATTCGTAATTTACTCCCTAATACCTTTCATTTAAGTCTCATATAACCATGGTCGACCAATATGTCCATTTGGGGACATTTGGGGGTGGGCGACCTCCTATTACTTGGACCTAATGTTTTATGCCATATTTGTAAACTACTGCCTAATATTTTTCATTTGAGTCCCACATTGACATGAACTTCAAATATATATATGTTTGGAAGTTTGGGGGCCGCTAGGTACTTGGACCCAAATTTTAATACCATATTCGTTTTCTGGCCTTCAATACCTTTCATTTGAGTCCCATATTGTCCTGATCGGTACACATTTATTTTTGGGTAGTACTTTTGGCGTAAGGGAGAGGGTCCGCCTACACCCGATATCTAAAAATTACATAGCCCATGTTTCCTTCCAGACAAACGTACACAATCTATGAAAATTTTAAGAAAATCGCTTCAGCCAAGTATTATATAGTCATAATGGGACTAATGGCGTTTTTGAGGAGTGGCGTGACCCCCTATACTTCGATCTGATTTTGTATGCCAGATTCGAAATCTACTCCCGAATACCTTTCATTTGAGCCCCATAGTGATATGAACGACCAATATGTATGTTTGGGGGAATTTTGGGATTGAGGCGGCCCGATAGGTACTTAGACTCAAATGTTAATACCATATTCGTATTCTACTCTCCAGTACTTTCCATTTGATACCTATATTGTTCCGATCGGTCCAATTTTGATTTTGGGTTGTGTTTTTGGCATAAGGGGGAGCATCCGTCCCCTTCCGATACCGAAAAACCAACCTACACAATATGCGAAAATTTCGAGAAAAACGGTTCTGTTCCGTTTTTCAGTCTATACGGAACAAACAAACCGAGTCCCATATATCCGAGATTGGCTAATGTCCCCATTTTGGGCGTTTTTGTGGGGGTGGTGTAACCCCCTATCTTTAGACATGAATTTGTATGCCAGATTTGTTATCTACTCCCGAATACTTTTCATTTGATACCCATATTGTCCTTATCAGTCCACTTTTGATTTTGGGTGGTGTTTTTGGGGTAACGGTGGTGGGTCCGCTCCCTTCCGTTGTCAATAAATATAAAGTCTATTTCTATTTCCTGACCGTACTCCCTAATACCTTCCATTTGAGACCCATATTGTCATGAACGTCCAATAAGTCTATTATAGGAGTTTTTAGGGTTGGGGCGGCCCCCCAGTTACTAGTACCCAATTTTTAATATGAAATTCGTACTCTACTCCTGAATACCATTCATTTGAGTCCCATATTGTCCCGATCGGTCCACTTTTATTTTTGGGTAGTACTTTTGGGGTAAGGGGGAGGGTCCTTTCCCCTTCCGATATCAAAAAATTGTGTAGCCTATTTTTCCTTCCAATCTGTGAAAATCTCAAGGTAATCTGTTTAGCCGTTTTTGAGTCTATACGGAACAAACCGACAAACAAACATAAATTCATTTTTATATCCACCACCGTAGGATAGGGGGTATATTAATTTAGTCATTCCGTTTGTAACACATCGAAATATCAATTTCCGATCCTACAAAGTATACACGAAAGGGGGTTTACATATAAACTCGAGGTGCCTTTTTATTTGTTTTTGGTATTGGTTATCTACTTTCAAAGTCATATTTCAAAGCTACCACTTGGGTCACCACATTTTTAAAGATCCACAGGTCTTTCCTGTGTCTATCCCAATTTGAGGGCCAAAAAGTGTACTCTGCTACCAAAAACCTTTTATTGCTGTCCTTTTCTATCCTGATCGGCCTTCATACATTATTTTTAATTCTTTTATGTTTGGGTAGGATGGGGAGAGGGGGATTGCCCTCTGACACGTCCTTTCGTCCTATATGACAGTTTGTTGTTGTGTATATTGGGAAAAGAGGTTCGGTCCCCCCAACGCTAAGACCCAAAAGACCATTTATTTGAGTCCTTTATTATCGTGATCTACATGTCCTGCTTAACGGCAAGGCGAGACCCAGATACTTGGAACCTTATATCAACATTAGATTCGCATTCTACTGTCACATACCTTTCATTAAATACGCTTATTATCCCGATCGAATTACACGTCCGATCGAACTACACTTTCTATTGGGTCGGTCCCAGACTATGCCAAATGTGTTTACCAGATTCGTAGTCAACTCCCAAAGAACTTTCATTTGATACCTATTTTTTGGCGTTGTACATTCAAGCCATTCAAGCAAGGTTGGGTAGGTCGGGGAGGCACTTATATTATCTCAATCGGTAAATATGCCCTACTGGGGGTTTTGGGTGATGGGGAGTCGCCTCAGATACTAAGGAATACATTTTTATATCAGCTTTTTTTTATACTTCCATATACTTTTCATTTGACATCCATATTGTCCTAATCGGTAAATATGTTCTCGTAAGGGGTTTTGCCCCTCAGACACGAAGGAATAGAATTTTATATTTCAGATCTGTACAATACTTTAAAATACGTTTCATTTGATACCCATATTGCCCAAAGAGGTGAAAGTGTCCTGTTGCGTGGTGTTTTTTTTTTTTTTTTAGGGGGGGGGGGGGGGGGGGGGGGGAGCACCCCTACACTAAGGTTGACATTTTTATATCAAGTTTGACTCTACTCTTAAATACCTCTCATTTGATACACATATTGCCCAACGCGGTAAAAGTGTCCTATTGGGTGGTGACATTTTTATACCATGTTCGTACTCTTCGGTGAACATGTCCGTTCGGGTGGGTTTTGAAATGGGGCGTCCCCCCAGGTGAGATGACCCCAATATTTTTAACCAATTTCGTGTTTTTGGGATACCATGAGGTGGCATTTCACTTAAATCGGTAAACGCATCTCCGAGATCTGGGGTTTTTGAAAATTGTAGTAAGGGGGAGGGTCCGCCCCCCCTTCGGATATTAAAAAAATGTAGTACCCTATTTTCACTGGAGGAATTTTTTTAAAAATAGCTTTCTAAGGGAATTTTTCAAGTTTTTTCCAAGAGAGTTTTTCGCAAAATTTCGTTTCCTTGGAAATTCTGTGAAAAATATCGTTTCTATAGGAGATTTTGTCAAAAAGTAGTTTCTGTAAGAAATTTTTTTCTTCATTGTGCTTTATTTTATAAATTCCAATAAAATCTCTCACATTGTTCATTTAAATTTGTATAGCGACGACCACACTTTGTTTTCCTTGCATAAATCATTTCCAAGCCATTGGCCAAATCACAGGCAGACGCATTAACTGCAGCAGGCTTGCCATACTCCAAGGGCGAGTCGAGTTTCCTCCTTGGGTCGTGAGTGTTAAAAGTCATTCAGTGGATGCAAATTGGTGGCTTTTCACAGGTGAGTGCCCGAAATGGTCTGTGAATGAATTCATGCGAAAAGCTGGTCAGAGAGCAATGCAAATAAACTCAGTCGCGGCTACTACAACTTCCACTGCAAGGCCATAAAATAAAAGCCTTTGCTGCACATAACGTATACCAAAAAAAAAGGAAAGGCCTGACGTATTTTTCCTTCTGCTGCAGTTGCAAGGATTTATATGCTGCGCTTCATAATAAACGTTTATACCTTCATACGTGAAAATTACTTAAATTTATGAGCCTACCATATATTTTTCTATGTCTCCTTTCATTTTCCCAAACTTTTTTTTCGCTTGCAGAGTTTTGAGCTCTCTTGCAAATGGGGGAAAAAACATATTTTTATGGCCTTGACAAAATACAATTTATCGTTTTAGCGTAAACGCGTAACTTTCTACTGTAAATAGGTGTCAAATGTGACATAAAACCGTTAACGTTTAGCTAGTTTTTTTTTCTCTAAACGAGCAAACGAGCCCACAGGATATGTGTCAGGACCCATAGATGTGCTGCACTGGCTGCCACAAGGACACACAAACGTGCAAAGAGGGAATATAAACTGGGAATAGTTTTGCCATGGCTTAAAGTTACGTTTTGCTTCAATATTCTAGTGTAAACTACAATGATGGTTTACTGAAAAACAAGAATGGGCTAGTAAAGTGGTTAAGTTTAAAGGGTATCGCAATATGGATGATAAATATTTTGCATAAAAGTTTCTATAGAGTATCACATCTATTATATAAATGAAATTGTTGCGCTTTGTTTATTTGTCTGCTCCGTAGAGACTCAAAAACGGCTGAACCGATCTTCATGAGTTTTTAAAAGATTTGGGCCCCCCCTGAAAATATAGTACTAAATTTTTTGATATCCGGGGCGGACCCTCCCCCCTACATCAATTTTCAAAAAGCCAGATTTCGGAGATGCGTGCACCGATTTAAGCGAAATTTTGTATGTCACCTTATGGTACTCCAGAAACACGAAATTTTCACAAAATAATTGAGGTCAAATAATCTGGGGGGACGCCCCATCCCAAAACCCACCCGAACGGACATGTTTACCGATTGGGACAATATGGGTATCAAATAAAAGGTATGTAAGAGTAGAGTACGAATTTGGTATACAAATGTCACTCTTAAGGTTTGGGGGGTCCCCCACCCCCAAAAAAGCCCCAAGAAGACACTTTTACCGCTTTGGGCAATACGGGTATCAAGTGAAAGGTACTTAAGAGAAGAGTACGAACTTGGCATTAACAAATTACCCTAAGTGTCGGAGGGCACCCCATCCCCAAAAACACCACCCAACAGGACACTTTAACCACTTTGAGTAATATTGGTATCAAATAAAAGGTATTTAAAAGTAGAATACAAATCTGAGACAAAAAATTATTTTTTGGTGTCTAAGGGCCCTCCCACCACCCAAAAAACCCCAGCCGGATTGGAAAAATATGGGTATCAGATGACAACTATTTGAAGGTAGAGTCCAATGATGATATAAAAATTTATTCCTTGGTGTCTGAGGCGTCTCCCCACCCCCCAAAACCCCTCAACAGGGCATGTTTACCGATTGGGACAGTATGGGTATTAAACTTAAGATATTTGAAGACTAAGTACACATCTATTATAAGAATTCAGTCTGAGGTGTCTAGGGGGCCTCCCCCCATCCAAGAAATTCCAAAAACGGGCATAAATGTCCAACGTCACAAAATGGGTATCGAATGAAAGGTCTTTGGAACTTGACTACGTATCTGACATGCACAATTAGGACAGAGTCTGGAACCAGCCCACCCACTTAATACCATTTCACAAAGGACGAGTATTTCGATCGGTATAATATGTCAAAGAAAAAAGAAAGGTCTATGACAGTATATTTCGAATCTAATGTTGGTATAAGAATTCAAGTATAAGGGTCACGTACGGCCGTACCGCAGGGCAGTAGATCGCTACAATAAAAGACTCAAATAAATTGTCGTTTGATTCTTAGCGTCAGGTGGACAAATATATTCTCGGATGACCGAGAATATATTGTACTCGAATGAAAGGACGTGCCAGAGGGCAATCCCCCTCGCCCTATCCTATCCATAACAAGTAAGAGCGAGCTAAGTTCGGCCGGGCCGAGTCTTATATACCCTCCACCATGGATCGCATTTGTCGAGTTCTATGCGCGGTATCTCTTTGTAAGCAAACAAAGAATATTGAATAAGAACTGTTATGCTATTGGAGCTATATCAAGTTATAGTCTGATTCTGACCATAAATGAATGTTGAACATTGTAGAAGTCATTGTGTAATATTTCAGTTCATTCGGATAAGAATTGCGCCTTGTAGGGGCTCAAGAAGCAAGGTCGGGCGATAGGCTTATATGGGAGCTGTATCAAGCTATTGATCGTTTCCGACCATATTAGACACGTATGTTGAAGGTCACGAGAGAAACCGTTGTGCAAAATTTTAGCCAAATTAGATAAGAATTGCGCCCTCTAGAGGCTCAAGAAGTCAAATTCCCAGACCGGTTTATATGGCAGCTATATCAGGTTCAATACCGATTTACGCCACACTTAGCACAGTTATTGGAAGTGATACCGAAACATCTCATGAAAATTTTCAGCCAAATCGGATGAGAATTGAGCGCTCTATTGGCTCAAGAGGTCAAGATCCAAGATCGGTTTATATGACAGCTATACTAGATTATGAACTATACCAGATTATGAAAATTTCAGTCAAATCGGACGAGAATTGCTCCCTCTAGAGGCTCAAGAAGTCAAGACCTAAGATCGGTTTATATGGCAGCTATATCAAAACATGGACCGATTTGGCCCATTAACAATTCCTACCGAAGTACACTAATAAAAAAGTGGCAAGTGGCTAGCTTTACTCCTTCGAATGTTAGCGTGCTTTCGACAGACAGACGGACGGACATGGCTAGATCGACTTAAAATGACATGACAGACGCATATTTCGAGGTTTACAAACGGAATGACGAAATTATATAGTATACCCCCATCCTATGGTGGAGGGTATAACAAAGGAATTAAGAATAATGTATGAATAATATTAAATAATATATGAAGGCCGATCAAGATACAATAGGGCTGAAATAAAAGGTCTTTGGTAGAAGAGTACACTTTTTATCCTCAAATTGGGATGGAAACAGGAGGACCTGCGGATCTTTAAGAATGTGGTATCCCAGGTTTGTCTCCTACAGGTTTGCCTCCGACAGGTTTGTCTGCGTCATGTTTGTCTGCGGCAGTTTGGTCTCCGACAGTTTGGTTTCCGATAGGTTTGTCTCCGACAAGTAGGTATCCGACAGGTTTGTTTCTGGCAGGTTTGTCTCCGACAGGTTTGTCTCCGACAGATTTGTCTCCGACAGGTGTGTCTTCGACAGGTTTGTCTCCGACAGGTTTGTCTCCGGCAGATTTGTCTCCGACAGATTTGTCTCCGACAGGTTTGTCTCCGACAGGTTTGTCTCCGACAAGTTTGTCTCCGATAAGTTTGGCTCCCACAGGTTTGTCAACAACAAGTTTGTCTGCGACAGGTTTTTCTTCGACAGGTTTTTTTCCAACAAGTTTGTCTTCGACAGGCTTGTCTCATACAGGCTTTTCTTCGACAGGTTTTTCTCCCTGAATATCTTGATAGCCTCCTTCAAAATGCTTGACATTATGGGGCTCAAACAAAATCGTGCCCTAGTACGATGCTGATATTACTTCAGGGTTCGCCTCTAAACTCCCTTCAAACCGGTCATGATTGCCTACAATGGCGATAAATAATAGGTATTTGATAGTAGAAAACGAATTTGATGTCCTAGTTTGAGGCCAAATGTTTGGGGGTTCCCCTAACCTAATAGCAATTGGGGCTCAAATTAAGAAATTTGGGAGTAGAGCACGATGCTGATATATTTTCAGGGCTAATTATGGCCTAATGCTGGCAACATTTGTGAGATACTATGCCATGTAAAACTTCTCTCCAAAGAGGTGTCGCACTGCGGCACGCCATTCGGACTCGGCTATAAAAAGGAGGCTCCTTATCATTGAGCTTAAAACTTGAATCCGACTGCATTCATTGCTATTTGAGAAGTTTGGCCCCTTTTCCTTAGTGGAATGTTCATGGGCAAAATTTGTTGTTTGTTTGTAAGTACGTGGGTGTCCGCTCCACCCTGCATACCCCTCAAACTGGACATATTTGTAGATTATGGCAAAAAGGCGTTCAAATCTGTATCTGTTTCCTGGCCAAGTGTTTCAGGAACGCCTCACCTGACAAACTCCCCCTAAACCAAACATATATACCGACTATAGCTCCAATGTGATTTTTGGGAGTGGCGTATGAATCTGATATCCATTTTTGGGCCAAAGAGTTTGGCTACTCCAATCCACCACCAAATCCAAGAGAATGAAGTAGATCTAACATCCAAACTTTAATGGGCGGACCCTCCCCTTATCTTTGTTCAAAAACGCCAGATCTCGGAGATGGGTGGGATATCTAGGGGTCCGCCCCATTTCCAAATCCACCAGCCAAATGGAATATAAAGCAATAATGACAATATGGGACTCAAATGAAAGGAATTTGAGACCAGAGCACGAATCTGATGTATGGAGATCCGTCTCACTCTCAAAAACACCCTCATATCGAACATATTAACAGACCATAGCAATGAACGGCTGCAAGAACGGCTTTGGGAGAAGAGCACCAATAAAATATCCCCATTGGCGCGAAATATCTGAGAGGCCGTACCAGCACCCCCAAACCGGACTTATTTCCTGACGTGACCGTATAGGGCTCAGATAAAATGAGAGAGTGAAAGAAGGCGCAGCGGAGCGGTCCCTGTCCCGCTAGAACGTTAATAAAATCTTAACCACAAGCATAGCATTTTACAACCCCCTCACCACAGATATACAAATTTGCTTATGAACAACCTATTGAAGTACAATGTGAAAAAGGCACTACAAGAGCATAGTTTCTTTTTACTCCGAAATAACTGGTTACTGCACTAGTAGAGAGCTAAAAACTGCTTCACATGGAATTCTTCATTTGATTTGCTGTCAAAGCACCTTATTGCCTTTTGATCTCAATTTGCAAATTTCATTCCAATTCATGCCCCCTTTCAAAACTATTTTAGTTCCTTTCGTAAGTGAGCGGAGGGGGAGAGGTGGAGATGCATCATACATTAGTATGTGTTAACAACTGCAACAATAAAGTGTAATTGATGTCCATTCAAACAATGACAACAACAACAATCAAAATAAAAACTATTCCCGTTCAAAAGATTTTTGTTGGAATTACTGCAGAGAGTGAGAAAGAGTGTGTGTGTGAGAGAGAGAGAGAGAGAGAGAGAGAGCTTTTGTCATTCATGGTTTTGCATAAATGGCTTTAGAGCTCCAAAAAAGTTTTTATGTGAGTGTGAAAATTTTAACAACGGCTATTTGCGTTTGAATTATAGTTTTATTGTTATTCATTGTTGTCATTGTTTGTCTTTGCTTGTTATTTATTTCAGCTGCGAGCTCTTCTATTTGGACAAGGTATTTTCGTCGTTTTGGGGTAATAAATGTTTTAGGGCATTAAATTAAGGATAAAAGTAAAGTTTAGAACGGCTGGTAAGGAAAGCAAAACACACAGTAAACAAGGTGCTTTTGGGGTGCGATGCGAATTCGCACCATATTTCGTGGGAAAGTTCCAACACCAATAAGCGGAGCCAAGCCCTGACGGAGTTCTTGAATACAATCGACCCATTAACACTTAATATTGGTAACACCGCTTCGTGACAATATGTTTGGAAAATCTAATGTCTCCATGGAACACTCTTTCTCTGAACATCGCTACATTAGCTTTAGAATAGTAGGGCCAGCGCCGAATCTGATAAGCTTCCGGAATAAGTTGAAAAACTAACTGGACTTTATTCGGAGTAGTCTTCCGAGGACTTGCGCAAGATAATTTAGATTGTCCAAGCATAGAAAACATTGACGAAAATGTCAACAGCATTACGACTGAACTGGCGGCGTCTTTCGAAGATAGTTGTCCTCTTCGGGAAAAGAGATCAGCCCAAGAAAAACTCTGGACGACCGGAGAGATTCGCAATATTGGGAAAGAGGTCCCCAGACATTTAAACAGAGCACGCCGTAAAAAAACGGAAGCATATTGGGATGTGTATTACACATGGCTCAAGGAAGATTTTCTGCGAATAGGTCGATAGCAATAGGAGTGGCGTTTTATTGCCACTCCTATGGATGACCACCATAAATGGCCTATTACGGATGTCGACTGAGGAAGGATTTGAACCCATCTGCTATGCAAATGATGCTGTAATACTTCTAAGGGGTAAGGACCAGACCAAGAGGTCTCAATGTTAACCCAGAGAAGACTGAAATATGCCTGTTTACGAAGAAGACGAAGGTGGGTCAATTTAACGCACCACGTTTCCTCAATGAAACGATTTCGATATCTGACAAGGTTAAATACTTTGGTGTGATTTTGGACAAGAAACTAAATTGGAAGTGTTGCATTGAGGAACGTGCTGAGAAGGCTCACAGATTTTGGGCACTATGTAGACGGGACGTAGGTTTGAAATGGGGCCCGAATCCTAGGATAGTCCACTGGCTCTACAGGAGCGTGATTAGACCAATACTTACTTACGCCTCAATAGTTTGGTGGACTGCTATGGGAAAAAGTGCAGCCTAAGGACCGTACAACAGGTTCAGAGGACATGTTGTCAGCCACTTCGGATATGAAACTTAAGGTGATGGGAGAATGAATTGAGGATGGGAGCACCTCATATCATCGCGGTATAATCGAGGCGACGATAGGAAACCTGGAAGGAAGTGTAACGTTAGGATTATATAACAGGTTCAGGGAACATGCTGTCATGGCACAGGCGGAGCGATGGAGACCACGCCCTCTAAGGCACCGGAGACATTTCTAGATATCCGGGCCATTGACAAACAGATTAAGTGTGAAGCGGGCACTGCGGCTATTGAACGTAAGGCGATGGGAGAATGGATTGCGGATGGGAGCTATGAGCAGCTCCCATCCATCGCGGTAAAATGGAGGTGACGATGGGAAACCTGGCAGGTAGGGAAGAGGTTTCTGATCGGATACTTGAGATGAACCTCTAGGTCGAGTGCGAGGCACTGCTGCCATCGGTACAGTCTTAGATTGACGAAATCCTAGTATTGCCAACTGGAAGATCATGTTACACGGATGGATCAAAGCTGGGGGACAGAGTGGGCCTGGAGGTTTACATTGAGAACCCAGGGACTGAGATCTGTTTTAGACTGCCTGACCATAATACGGTCCTGCAGGCGGAGATCCGGATGATCACGGAATGCGTGAAGTGGTGCGGTGCTAACGCGAGGACGTCGAATGTGAACATCTTTACAGACAGCAAAATTGCCATAAGGGCCACAACAACCAGGACGGTAAGGTCACGAACAGTCTTGCAGTGTAAGAAGGAGATTAACGCCTTCTCTGAGGACGGGAAAATCCGCATCGTTTGGGTGACGGGCCATAACGGAGTAAGGGGAAATGAAAGGGCAGACGATTTGGCGGCGAAGGCCAGAGGACTGCCGTCAATAAACTTGGTTAACCCGAAGCCTTTCGGGTCGATGCAGTCCGATTTAAGGGAGTGGGCGACGACGGTAGGATGGCGAAAATCCTATGGGGGAATCCAGATCGTGGGAAGACGAGGCTATTACTGAAAGGAAGCGAAAAGGAGGTCAGTATAGCTTTTGGTATCATGATGGGACAGATAGGACTACGAGCACACTGATGTAAAATCGGTGCGGCAAGTAACAGCATGTGTAGGGCATGCAGGGAAGATGATGAGACGTTGGAGCATTTCCTTTGTCATTGCCCCGCATTCGCGTCTAACAGATAACGGCACTAAAGTGGGGACACAATACCAGACATGAATCAACTTAGGTTTGTGGCATGGCAAACAATTAAGGATTTTGTAAGTATCACGGAATTCTTTACTTGGATTTTCTTTTTCGAGGTTACATTTTAGATTTTAGAGCGCACAACAAGCCGATTACTGACTAAGGTGTATGTCTATTGTGGCATATGGCAGTTTAATATAGGCACCCTCTTTGCAACCTAACCTATAGTTTAGATACAGTTTTAAACATAACAAATTAAGAGTAGAGCTGGTAAACTGTCGTTAATATCGATAACTTTTAACACTGTCGATACTATCGTAAAAATTCAATTTTTTTATTTCGAAATGTATTCTATTGTGATAAAAAAACAAGTAAAAAGGCATTAAATTCGGCCGGGCCGAACTTTTGATACCCACCACCTCGGGTATATATGTAAACCCCTTTTCGTCACAATCCGGTGAAAATTGGATAACTTATGCACCTAAATTCGGCACGGAAATTGAATGGTCTAATAAATATAAGTCACTGTTGAATTTTGTATTTCAAATTTCAACAAAATTGGGTAATAAATAAAGCTGTTATGAGCTTCAGACCCATTATCGGCAAAACGGTCTATAAGACATCTATATCTAAATACAGTCTGATCTTTACCATACTTGGATCAGATGGTGGCCCAAAACTACCCACTGTTTCGGATTTCAGCAAAATCGGATGAAAAATAAACCTTTTATGAGCTTCATACTCTGAAGCAGGAGATCGGTCTGTATGGCAGCTATATCTCAATATAGTCTGATCCAAAACATATTTGGTGCGGTTGTCGGGAGACCGAAAACTATCCACTGTTTTAAATTTCAGCGAAATCGGATAAAAAATAAAGCAATTATGGGCATTAGACCCTTTATCGGGAGGTCTGTCTACATGGCGGCTATATCTAAATATAGTCCGATCTGAACCATAGTAAGGTCAGATGACGGGAGGCTTAAAATAACCCACAGTTTTAAATTTCAGCGAAATCGTGTGATAAATGAAGCTTTTATGGCCTTTAGACCCTTTATCGGGAGAACGGTCCATATGGCAGCCATATCTAAATATAGTCCGATCTGAACCATATTTATGTCAAAAGTCGGGAGGCTTAAAAAAACTCGCTGTTTAAAATTTCAGCGAAATCGGGTAATAAATAAAGAAATTATGGGCTCTTAATCGGGAGATCGGTCTATATGGCAGCTTTATCTAAATATAATCCGATCTGAACTTTATTTGGGTCAGATGTTGGAAGGCTTAAATTAACCAACTGATTCAAATTTCAGCGAAATCGGCTGATAAATAAAGCTTTTATGGGCTTCAGACCCTTAATCGGGAGATACTTCTATATGGCTGCTATATCTGAATGTAGTCTGATTTAATCAATATTTAAGTCAGATGTCGGGAAGCCTGCCCTTTAATGACTGCAGCAGCCAGATTAGGTCATAACATAATCTTACAAGAGACTCTTTCTGTCTTTCTTCTATGTGTCTGGGATATATTGGTTTGCCCAAAAAGTAATTGCGGATTTTTTAAAAGAAAGAATTGTAAATGCATTTTTAATAAAACTTAGAATGAACTTGAATCAAATATACTTTTTTTACACTTTTGTTTTCTAAAGCAAGCTAAAAGTAACAGCTGATAACTGACAGAAGAAAGAATGCAATTACAGAGTCACAAGCTGTCAAAAAAATTTGTCAACGCCGACTATATGAAAAATCCGCAATTACTTTTTGGGCAACCCAATATTTTCAATATTTTCCAGTTTTTACTTTTTATTTTCTATTATTTCTCAGCCGTTTTCAAAGAAAGTTCGCTTCTAAGAATGATTGACATTCCCCTAATAAAGTATGCCTGCCATACAATTAACAACATCGAAATACAAATCAACATCAAATACCATTTTTCAAGGACCCTCATTAGACTTGCGTAAATGAAAGGCACATTTACACGCTCCACCTCTTCAATATTCGCTAATTCATGTAAATTCCATTTAATTCCATCAAACACTTGACAAAACGGAAGCAATTTTCGATTTTTTTCCTTGCAATAATGTTTCTGCCATCGTACGCTAAATTCCAATATATCACGTGTACGTTAATCCAATAATCGCTATTATTTGCAAACGTCTGTCTGTCTGTCTGTCTGTGAGTAGGTAGATAGAACTACATTGGCAAATTTCACAAGACTTACCCGACTTCCTCCTATCCGTGGGCAATTTAATGTAATTTACACTTGTCAATTTCAATACGAATTGCTAAATACTTTGACAAATTCCTTGAAGTAGAGGTGGGAGTATGGCACATGGTATCTGGCTTATGGTATAACTTTTTAATGATTGTTTATTGTCTCTGTTCTGGGGTAAATGATTGACAACCTGTAGGGGGGATATAAAAATACAGAATCTTTTAGAATCAATCCACAAGTAAAAATCAGGAATTTATTTTAGGAAAATTTTAACCAAGTCTGGTGAAAATTCACCATTTTTGAACTAGTAGCAGCTATATCTAATTATGGTCTGATCTAGGCCTAGGTTAGGTTAGGTAAAAGTGGCAGTCCTTTACAGACTCACTTAGACAATTTTTAAGCCCATTGTGATACCACAGTACCATCATAACAAGGCTTCTGGCGGGAATCGAGCTCACGACCCCTGCACTGGTAATCCAAGCACGCTATCAACACGTCTACCGGGGCGCCCTAGGCCTAATCCAGCATGAACGTCTAGGGCATTACCCACCTCTTTGTTCCAAAATTCGGTGAAATCGGGTAAAAAATAAACAAGTAAAAGCGTGCTAAGTTCGGCCGGGCCGTATCTTATATACCCTGCACCATGGATCGCATTTGTTGAGTTCTTTTCCCGGAATCTCTTCTTTTCCCGGCTTCTCTCAAAAAAGGATAAAAGAAAAGTGTGCTCTGCTATTAGAGCGATAACAAGATATGGTCCGGTTTGGACTACAATTAAATTAAATGTTGGAGACCTGTGTAAAATGTCAATCAATTCCAATAAGAATTGCGCCCTTTGGGGGCTCAAGAAGTAAAATAGAGAGATCGATTTATATGGGAGCTGTATCGGGCTATAAACCGATTCAGACCATAATAAATACGCTTGTTGATGGTCATGAGAGAATCCGTCGTACAAAATATATGGTAGCTATATCAGGTTATAAACCGATTTGAACCTTAAGTGACACAGTTTTTGAAAGTAAGAATAAAATACGTCTTGCAAAATTTCATTCCAATCGGATAAGAATTGCGCACTCTAGAGGCTCAAGAAATCAAGACCCAAGATCGGTTTATAAGGCAGCTATATCAGGTTATGGGCCGATTTGAACCATACTTGGACACAGTTGTTGGATATCAAAACTGAACACGCCGTGCAAAATTTCATTCCAATCGGATAAGAATTGCGCCCTCTAGAGGCTCAAGAAGTCAAGACCCAAGATCGGTTTATATGACAGCTATATCAGGTTATAAACCGATTTGAACCGTACTTGGCACAGTTGTTGGATATCATAACAAAACACGTCGTGCAAAATTTCATCCCAATCGGATAAGAATTGCGCACTCTAGAGGCTCAAGAGGTCAAGACCCCAGATCTTTTTACATGACAGCTATATCAGGTTATGAACCGATTTGAATCATACTTTGAACAATTGTTGGATATCATAACAAAACACGTCGTGCAAAATTTCATTCCAATCGGATAAGAATTGCGCCCTCTAGAGGCTCAAGAAGTCAAGACCCAGGATCGGTTTATATGAAAGCTATATCAGGTTATGGACCGATTTGAACCATACTTGGCACAGTTATTGGATATGATAACAAAACACGTTGTGCAAAATTTCATCCAAATCGGATATGAATTGCGCACTCTAGAGGCTCAAGAAGTCAAGACCCAAGATCGGTTTATATGGCAGCTATATCAAAACATGGACCGATATGGCCCATTTACAATACCAACCGATCTACACTAATAAAAAGTAGTTGTGCAAAATTTTAAGCGGCTAGCTTTTCTCCTTCGAAAGTTAGCGTGCTTTCGACAGACAGACGAACGGACGGACCGACGGACGGACAGACATGGCAAGATCGACATAAAATGTCGCGACGATCAAGAATATATATACTTTATGGGGTCCCAGACGATTATTTCTAGTAGTTACAAACAGAATGACGCAATTAGTATACCTCCCATCCTATGGTGGAGGGTATAAAAACTGCTACAACAACAACAACCCATATTGGCCCAATTGGTAAACATATCTTTTTTGGGGAAGGGGCTGCCTCCCGGCACCTGTTTTCGAATTATTATATCAAGTTCGTACTCTTCTCTTAAATACCTATCATTTGATACCCATATTGACCTAATCGGTAAACAGGTCCGTTTTGGTGGGTCTTTTGGATAGGGCGTTCCCCTACGGTTATTTGACCCTAAAGATTTATAAAAATTTTGTGTTCTTGGGTTACCATAAGGTGGCATACACCGAGATCTGGAGTTTTTGAAAATTGTGGCTAGGATGAGGGTCCGCCCCACCCCCTCGCGTATATCACAAAATGAAGTACCTTGTTTTCACCAGGGGTCTAAACTCTGCCCTCTGTGAAAATTTCATGAAAATCGGTTCGACCGTTTTTTAGCCTAATTGAACCTTACACTTTTTATACGTGTATTATACATTTTTTGAAAGGTAGTTCAAAAGACTATTGCAATAAGAAAATTGTGCGGAATAATTCCGCATGCAAAATTTCAGCCAAATCGGAAAAAAATTGCGGCTAGTAAGGGCTTCAAGAAGTAAAACCGGGAGATCGGTTTATATGGGAGCTTATCGACCGATTTGGACCGTGTTTGACACAGATTTGGGAAGTCATAACAGAACACTATATGCGAAATTTCAGCCAAATCGGCCCAAATTTCTGGCTCCCAGGGGCTCAAGAATTCAAATCGGTAAATCGGTTTCTATGGGAGCTATATCAGATTATAAACCGACTTACACCGTACCATATTGGATGTCATAAGAGAATACTATGTGCAGAATTTCAGCGAAATCGGATGAAAATTGTGGCTTCCAGGTACTCAAGAATTCCAAGCGGGAGATCGGTTTATATGGTAGCTACATCTAAATCTGAACCGATATAGCCCATTTGCAATCCCTAAGGGCTTACATTATATTAAGTATCTGTGCAAAGTTTCATGTGATTTCGACAGACGGACGGACATGGCTAGATCGAATCAGAATGTCGAGACGATCCAGAACGTATATACTTTATGGGGTCACAGGTCAATATTTCGAGGTGTTACAAACGGAATGACTAGGTTAGTATACCCCCATGCTATGGTGTTGGGTATAAAAATAATAAATGTGCCTATATGTTAGAGCGTTCCAAGTCGCCAAAATAAGGTATAAACCTCCCAAAAACGAACCTGTTTAGTAAACTAGCTGTAAAAACCTTTTGAAGTTTGTGAGTAGATATGTGGGGCTACTTGAAAATGTTAAGAACTTAGGCATCAGTGCTGTGCGATTGAGAAATTTGAGGGGGGAATTTTTTTCTCCTTCTCTTTCTTCTTCCAATATTTTGAATGAAATTTTTTCCAATTTTATTTCTTTAGTTCCAAGTAAAAAATCTTCCAGTCTAAACCCCTTATTTCATATTTCCTTCGTATCATTTTCAGTTATCTATGTCACATCAAAACACCGTTCAACACTTTTACTTAGTCACCCCCAAGAAACTTTTAATGCAGAGATAATACCAAAGTGAAAATCTGTCAGATAGGGAAATAGAAAGACAGAGTGGCTTAAGAGTGAACAAAAAAGCAATGGTCAGCACTATGACGCCTGACTTCCGGTTGCAAAGTAGAAAGAAAAACTTTCGCATATTAGCACAACATATGTTACACAGATGCTCAAGGGAAGCAGCAAACTGATGAGCCAAGCTATACATGCTAGCGATGATGATGATGCTTCTGCTGCTCCTCCTGCTCCTGCTGTCGTTCCCGTCATAGAGGTAATGTACATACATATAACCCAAGTTTGAGTACAGCAAGGGGGTAAAAACATTCAATAAAAGTTCAGCAATTGCTATAGGTTTCACTTAGCTCAGAACATCATACTCTTGACTTCCTGTTTCACACACACACACACTCGCACTCACTCTCATAATAAGAACATTCAATTTATGCTTGTTTCCGCTTCGCACATTCATATTTTGTTTTAACATGTATAAGGTACATGTTAAGTAAGTGTAAAAACAGGAGCTTAAAAGTTTTTTTATGCTCCTCGCATGCCTTCACCCGGAGTAGCAAGGTCCCAAAGACTATGACCAAGGGATGTTGTCACTATTGAACTACCACCATTTCTGTTGACCAAGCCAACAGAAAATTGAAGGAAAAAAAAGTAATGCAACGATTACAACATTTCCTATCAAACGTAAAATGGTGTTAAAGCTCCATTTTTGCTTTGTAAGTGTGAAGGTATGCATGTTGCTTATGTCTATCCGATATCTACCCTTTCCTTTCTATATTGACATGCTATCATATGTGTAAGATTATGAACGATGCAGACGATAAATTGTTATACACACTCGAAGAAAATCCCCAAATTATATAAAAAGAACTTTTGAACAAGGAAAAGCGAGCTAAGTGCGGCCGGGCCGAACCCCTCCACCATGGATCGCATTTGTCGAGTTCTTTCCCGGCATCTCTTCTTAGGCAAATATATTGGCGTGCAAATATTCATTCAAATCGGATAAGAATTGCGCCCTCTAGAGGCTCAAGAAGTCAAGACCCAAGATCGGTTTATATGACAGCTATATCAAAACATGGACCGATATGGCCCATTTACAATCCCAACCGACCTACACTAATAAGAAGTATTTGTGCAAAATTTCAAACGGCTAGCTTCACTGCTTCGGAAGTTAGCGTGCTTTCGACAGACAGACGGACGGACATGGCTAGATCGACATAAAATGTCGCGACGATCAAGGGGGGTCTCCGACGAATATTTCGAGTAGTTACAAACAGAATGACGAAAATAGTATACCCCCATCCCATGGTGGAGGCTATAAAAATGTACAGCGGTGGTATACCCCTTCTAATGTGTTGCACTGCGGCACGCCGTTCGGACTCGGCTATTAAAAGGAGGGCCCTAATTATTGAGCTTAAAACTTGAATCGGACAGCACTCATACTTTGCCCCTGTTCTTTAGTGGAATGTTCTTGGGTAAAATTTTTATTCGTTTTCTGGTCTCCAATACCTTTCAATTGATACCCTCATTGTGCCCATCGGACCACTCTCGGATAATGGTGGCGTTTTTGTGGTAAGAGGAAGGGTGCCCCTCCACCCAATATCTAAAAATTATATAGCCTATGTTTCCTTCCAGAGAAACGTACACAATCTATGAAAATTTTAAGAAAAACTGATCAGCCAAGGATCATATAGTCATAATGGGTCTAATGGCGTTTTTGAGGAGTGGCGTGACCCCCTATACTTTGATCTGATTTTGTATGCCACATTCGAAATCTACTCCCGAATACTTCTCAGTTGAGCCCCATATTGAAATGACCGCACGATATGTCTGTTTGGGGGAGTTTTGGGGCTGGGGCGATGGGTACTTAGACTCCAATTTTAATACGATATTCGTATTCTACTCTCCAATACCTTTTATTTCATATCTATATTGTCCCGGTCGGACCACTTTTGATTTTGGGTTGTGTTTTTCGGCATAAGGGGGAGGGTCCGTCCCCCTTCCGATACCGAAAAATTATATAGCCTATGTTTCCTTCAAGACCAACCTACACAATATAAGAAAATTTCGAGAAAATCGGTTCTGCCGTTTTTCAGTCTATACGGAGCAAACAAACAGAGTCCCATATATCCGTGATTGGCTAATGTGCCCATCTTGGACTTTTTTTGACAGGGTGGGGTCACCTTCTATACTTCGACATGAATTTGTATGCCTGATTCGTTTGGGGCGGCTCCCAGGTACTTGGGCCTTTTATTATAAAATTCGTACTCTACTCTTGAATACCTTTCATTTGAATCCCATATTGTCCCGATCGTCAACTTTATTTCAGGGTAGTACTTTTGGGGTAAGGGGGAGGGTCCGCTCCCCTGCCGAGATTTCAACGAGATATAGTCTATGCTTTCTTCGAGACCAACCTACACAACCTGTGAAAATTTCAATGTAATCGGTTCAGCCGTTTTTCAGCCTATACGGAACAAACAAACCTAGTCCCATATATCCGTGATTGGCTAATGTGCCCCCTATTCGACATGAATTTGTATGCCAGATTCGTTATCTACTACCGCATACTTTTCATTTTGTTACCCATATTGACCCGATCGGTCCACTTTAGATTTTGGGTAGTGTTTTTGGGTTAACAGTGGAGGGTCCACCCCTTCCGTTAACAAAAAATTATAAAGTCTATTCCTAATTCCTGACCATATTCGTTATCTACTCCCGAATACCTTTCATTTAAGTCCCATATTGTCATGATCGTCAAATAAACCTATTTTAAGGGGTTTTGGGGCTGAAGCGGCCCCCCCGGTACTTGGACCCAACTTTAATTATGAAATTCGTACTCAACTCTTGAATATCATTCATTTGAATTCCATATTGGCCCGATCGGTCAACTTTTATTTTTGGGTAGTACTTTTGGGGTAAGGGGGAGGGTCGGCCCCCCTTCCGATATAAAAAAAATTATATAGCCTATGTTTCCTTCCAGATCAACCTACACAATCTGAGAAATTTCAAGATATTCGGTTTAGCCGTTTTTGAAACAAACACAAATTGAATTTTATATATGAGATTACTTAAAATTTTCCATAATCGAAAAATCCTTGAAATTTCCATACATTGTCTTAAGAAGCAAAACTTTACAAAATTTTCTCAAAAGACAAAATTTACTCAAATCTTCTCTAAGATGAAATTTCTTCAAAACTTCTCTCAAGACAACATTCCACGACATTTTATTTTGGGACAATTTCTTTTATAACAAAATTTTCCAAAATTTTCTTTCAAGACAGAAATTTACCAAAATTTTTCCTAAGGCGAATTTCACGAATATTTTTCGAAAGACAAAATTCCACCAACATTTTTCTTAAGCCAAAATTTTACCAAAATTTTTTTAAAGACAAATTTTCACTTTTTTGAATATTTTCTAAAGACAAAATTTTCAAAAAAAAATTTATGTAGGACATCATTTTATGAAATTTCTTTGAAATAAAATTTTTACTAAATTTGCTCTACACAGTTTCACAAAAAATCTGAAATTTTTTCTTGGGTACACCAAGCTCTGTAGTAGTAGTAGTCGATGTGTTGGTAAGAGCTGTATAAACTTTATTGCAATTTTACTTTGTTCTCCATGTCTTTTCATTTTGTTACGGCCACTTGCTAGCACCTCCTGCTGCCAATATGGTCACACATCTACAAAGGTTTTTGATGTGTTTGTCGGCGTAGGTACGACTGGCGAGAGTGGGTGGCAAACATGTGTAAACGCCGAACAGGAAGTATGATTTATGTTTTGCATTGAACTTTTAACGGAACGGAACTACAAGTAACCCTAATGCCTTCATGACTGCAGATGCTGTTGCAGATGTGCCAATGGTAGTTTGTGTGTGTGTGTGTGTGTGTGTGCGAGAGTGTGTCTCAAACGAAAGTGTCCAAAAACTTTTACCGAAAGTGTATCTGTGCGTGTCTTCTCTTGAACTCAGGCATTGTTTTATCATCATTCTACACAGGGTAGAAAGGAGGAGGAAAGGAGTTAACATTTCATAGAATCCATAGGAAACTCACACAAAAACACAATTCTTAAAATTCCTGTTGTAGTTCTATCGATTACATTGTATTATTCTATTAGTATCTATTAGTCTCTGTCTGTCTGTCCATTTGCACGTCCGTCCCCGTCCGGAATGTCTGTCTTACACAGCTTATAATTGCTTTATAAAGGCATTCCCTTGAACACACGTACGTGAGGTCATTTTCGAAGGATGCCTGTGATTGCTCTGGTGGCTTTGTGTGAGTTGATATTCGAAGAAATTTAGGATTTACAGGATTACTTTAACATGTGATGATGTTGTTTTTAATTGATTCTTTAAAAAGTTTTTGTTTATTTATTTATTATTTTTATTTTAATCTCTCTTTTTTTTGCTGGGGGGAAAGATGATGGCTTGTGGAATATTTAATCTGAAAATAATTGTTTCTCATGCATATGGGATGGGGATGGTCAAGTCGAAAGGACAGAAGCTTTGTGTTTTTTGTAGAACTAAGCATTTTGAAGATTTAAGAAAAAATTTGGTGAAAAAAAATTTCGTAAAATTTTGCCATAAGAGAAAATTTCGTCAAATTTGTCGTTAGTGATAATTTTGTGAAATTTTGTCTTTAGGGAAAATTGCGTGAAATTCTGTCTCTAGAGAAAATATTGTGAAATTTTATCCTTCACGAAAATATTGTGAAATTTTGTCCTTCACGAAAACTTCGTGAAATTTTGTCTTTAGAGAAAATTTCGTGAAATTTTGTCTTTAGAGTAAAATTCGTGAAATTTTGTCTTTAGAGAAAATTTCGTGAAATTTTGTCTTTAGAGAAAATTTCTTGAAATTTTGTCTTTAGAGAAAATTTCTTGAAATTTTGTCTTTAGAGAAAGTTTCTTGAAATTTTGTCTTTAGAGAAAATTTCTTGAAATTTTGTCTTTAGAGAAAATTTCTTGAAATTTTGTCTTTAGAGAAATTTTCGTGAAATTTTGTCTTTAGAGAAAATCTCGTGAAATTTTGTCTTTAGAGAAAATTTCGTGAAATTTTGTCTTTAGAGAAAATTTCGTGAAATTTTGTCTTTAGAGAAAATTTCGTAAAATTTTGTCTTTAGAGAAAATTTCGTAAAATTTTATCTTTAAAGAAAATTTCGTGAAATTTTGTCTTTAGAGAAAATTTCGTGAAATTTTGTCTTTAGAGAAAATTTCGTGAAATTTTGTCTTTAGAGAAAATTTCGTAAAATTTTGTCTTTAGAGAAAATTTCGTGAAATTTTGTCTTTAGAGAAAATTTCGTAAAATTTAGTATTTAGCGAAAATTTCGTGAAATTTTGTCTTTAGGGAAAATTTTGTCAAACTTTGTGATAAAGAAAGGGAGGTGGACATACACCTAAGCCAGTAATCGGCTTATTCTGCGCTCTAAATACTAAAAAATAAACTAACCTTGAAAATGGAAAATCTATGATAGGTATTCCGTGTTACTTACAAAATCCTTAATTGTTTCCCTTGCCACTCCCCTAAGTTGGCTTAAGTCTGGTATAGTATCCCCACCTAATTGCCGGTATCTGTTAGACGCGAAAGCCGGGCAATGACAAAGGAAATGCTCCAAAGTATCACCATCTCCCCCCATGCCCTACACATGCTATCACTTGCCGCACCGATTTTACATAAAAGAGCTCGTATGTATCCCGTCATGATACGAATAGCAAAACGACCTTCTTCTTACTTCCTTTCAGTAATAGCCTCGTCTTTTCAAGATCTAGATCCCCCCATAGGATTTTCGCTGTCCTACCGAACGTTTCGCTGATCCCCAATATTGCATGCGCATTCGTCGGCACTCCCTTAACTCGTACTGCGTCGACCCGAAAGTCTTCAGGATAACCAAGTTTATTTGCGGTGAAGACCTATCATCTGGCCTTCACCGCCAAATCGTCTGCCCTTTCATTTCCCCTTACTCCGTTATGGCCCGGCATCCAAACGATTGCCATCCTCAGAGAAGGCGTTAATCTCCTTCTTACACTGCAAGACTGTTCGTGACCTGACCGTCCTGCTAGTTATTGCCCTTATGGCAATTTTACTCTCCGTAAAGATGTTCACACCGGAGGCCCCCATAGCGCAGAGGTTAGCATGTCCTCATATGACTCTGCACGCCTGGGTTCGAATCCTGGCGAGACCATCAGAAAAAAAATTTTCAGCGGTGGTTTTCCCCTCCTAATGCTTGCAACATTTGCGAGCTACTATGCCATGCGAAACTTCTCTCCAAAGAGGTGTCGCACTGCGGCACGCCGCTCCGACTCGGCTATGTAAAGGAGGCCCCTTATCATTGAGCTTAAACTTGAATCGGACTGCACTCATTGATATGTGAGAAGTTTGCCTCCGTTCCTTAGTGGAATGTTCATGGGCAAAATTTGCAATTTGCAAAGATGTTCACACTTGGTGTTCTCGCGTTAGCACCACATCACTTCACGCATTCCATGATCAGCCGGATTTCAGCCTGCAGGACCATATTATGGTCAGGCAGTCTAAAAAGTCCCAGTCCCTGGGTTCCTAATGTAGATCCGCAGGCCCACTCTGTACTCCAGCTTTGATCCATCCGTGTAACATGATCTTCCACATGACAATACTTGGGTTCCGTCAACCCAAGACTGTGCCGATGGCAGCAGTGCCTCGCACTCGACCTCAAGGTTCATCTGAGGTATCCGGTCGGAAACCTCTTTCCTTCCTTTCAGGTTTCCTATCGTCGCCTCGATTATACCGCGATGGTATGAGCTGCTCCCATCCTCACTCCATTCTGCCATCGCCTTAAGTCTCATAGCCGCAGTGCCTCACACTCGACCTCAAGGTTCATCTCAAGTATCCGGTCGGAAACCTCTTTCCTTCCTTTCAGGTTTCCTATCGTCGCCTCGATTATACCGCGATGGTATGAGCTGCTCCCATCCTCACTCCATTCTGCCATCGCCTTAAGTCTCATAGTCGCAGTGTCTGCCTCACTCTTAATCTGTATGTCAATGGGTCGGACATCTAGAATAGTCTCCAGTGCCCTAGTGGGAGTGTTCCTCATCGCTTCGCCTTGCCAAGACAACATGTTCTCTGAACTTGTTGTATAATCCTTATGTTGCACTTTTTCTCCATAGCAGTCCTTGGTGGACTACTGAGGCGTGAGTAAGTATTGGTCTAATCACGCTCCTGTAGAGCCAGTGAACTATCCTCGGATTCAGACGCCATTTCGAGCCTACGGCCCGTCTACATAGTGCCCAATATCTGTGAACCTTCTCAGTATGCTCCTGAATGTGACACTTCCAATTCAGTTTTCTGTCCAAGATCACACCTAAGTATTTGACCTTGTCGGATATCGAAATCGTCTTATTGAGGAAATGTGGTGCGTTAAATTGGTCCACCTTTGTCTTCCTCGTGAACAGGCATATTTCAGTCTTCTCTGGTTTAACATTGAGACCTCTGGGTCTAGCCCAGACCCTTTCGGCCCTTCCGCATAGCTCGTTCGAATACTGACCCCTTAGAAGCATTATAACATGGTCTGCGTAGCAGACGGGTTAAAATCCCTTCTCAGTCAGCATCCGTAATAGGTCATTTATGGCGGTCACCCATAGGAGTGGCGATAAAATTTCCCTCTGTGGCGTGCCCTGTTCCACTTTTTCCCTTATATTTATGCCATGCGACACACAATTTATCCACCTGTTCCTAAGCATATGGTTTATCCAGTCTCTAAGGACCGGGTCCACCCGGCACTGGGCTAAGGATTGGATCAGTGTGTCCGTCCGCACATTGTTAAAAGCCCCACATCGATGTCAATGCATACCGGCAGGGTGTACGTTTTGTCATCGAAGGCTTCCTCAAGCAGGGCTGTCTTCACCGACCCTGCCTTGACATAGGCATGCTGTTTGTATTTGAGCAGTTCGCTGGATGCCCTACTCTTTATCATGATGTCCACAATACGTTCCATGGTTTTGAGTAGAAATGACGTAAGGCTTATGGGTCTGTAGGCCTTTGGTATCGCATAACTTGCCTTGCAGGGCTTGGGTATAAATACCACCCTTGCCTCCCGCCAGGCTTTCGGAGTATATGCAAGTTCTAGGCCCGCTGTGAAAATTTTGGCCAGACGAGGCGCCAGATAGTCTGCCTCTTTTTGTAGTAACGCCAGAAATATTCCATCAGGTCCGGGTGACTTAAATGGCTTCAAGCTCCTCAATGATTCCTTCACTATAAATTCCTTTGATTAACGTCATTATTCCAAGATTCCGGTGTCTCCGTGAGTCCCTTCGTATCCTGTGGAAAATGGGTTTTCATCAAAAGCCTCAACATGTCCTCCGTAGTCTTTGCTCTCACTCCCATGTCGTCTATTCAAGTTTCAGTTTGGACAACTTTATTATCTTGGCGGCGTCATTGAAGCTATCGACCCGTTCGCAGAAAAGCTTCCAGGAGGCATGTTTTGCCGCTCTGGTTATCTGTTTGTATTCCTTGACGCGTGTGTAGTACACATCTCAATAAACTTCCGCTTTTTTATGGCGAGCTCTGTTATAAATCTGTGGACCTCTTTCCCAATGTTGCGAATCTCCCCGGTGGACCTGTGGACCTCTTTCCCAATTTTGCGAATCTCCCCGGTCATCCAGGGTTTTTCTTGGGCTGATTTCCTTTCTCGAAGAGGACAACTATCTTCGAAGGACCCCACCAGTGCAGTCGAAATCCTGTTGACATTTTCATCAATGTCTTCTATGTTTGGACAATCTAAATTATCTTGCCCAAGTCTTCTTCTGATTAGCCTTTCGAATTTTTTCCAATTGGTTTTCAACTTATTCCGGAAGCTCATCGGATTCGGCGCTGGCCGTCCTAATCTAAACCTAATGTAGCAATGGTCAGAGAAAGAGTTTTCCATGGAGACCCCTCAATACTGAACCTCATCGATTAGATTTTTCGAACATATCGTTACATCCAATACCTCCTCCCTATTCCTATATTTGGTGAAATTTTGCCTTCAGGGAAACTTTTGTGATATTTTTCTTGAAATTTTCTCTTTAGAGAAAATTTTTTGGAATTCCTTCTCAGAGAAATTTTCCAAAATGTTGTCTTTAGAAAAAATTTCGTGAAATTTAAAGAAAATTCTATTGAACTTCATTTTAACATCACCTCCTGCCAGACAACAATAATCCATGCAACACCATTCCCTCATTATCATCATCTGTCTTTTGTCAGCAGTACAAACAAAAGACAGGCATCCAACAAACAGACACCATAGCCGATACGGCATCCTTATGGTTACCGTTAACGTCATCTTTTGAGCGCCAGGATACAGCCATTTGTAAGATGGAAATTTACATAATTACGCCTTTTGTCATTAGCATTATAATTATCAGAGGCATTAAGCGGTTACTCCAAGAGAGTGATAGCGGGAAACAGCAACTTCCGCCCAGTGACGCAAACACAGCTAGGCTGCCCTCCCCAACGCATACCCACACACACACACACACACACTCGCCCACCAAACCAAACGACAAGCCGTTACGGCAAAGTAGTGGCAATGCTAGCCAGAAAGAAGTATGAGCCAAGTGAAGTACTTTACACTTAGCTCGCACTTGGCAGGTGGTTTTTGCGTTATTACCCACCAAAGTAGACTAGACTGGGCCATTGGCTGCCACTTGGTGGAATGCGACATTTGCCACATCATAAATTACCGCAAACATGGTAAACACACGCTGGCAATATTTGAGGCTGATTTAAAGTGCTACCCCATTAATGGTTGCACACGGCAAAGTGTCTGACATTTACGAGCCAAGCAAGGAAGTCTATTCATTAAGGGTAAGGATAAAAATGAAAACTGAAGGATAGTGTAAATAAAATACAAAAAATCGCAAGCATAAGAACTTGAAGAAATTAAGCTATGGAAAACTAAGAAAACTTAAGAAAATTTCTATTTTAACAGGGCGAAATTCTTAATGAGAAGAAAATTTTGAGAAATTTTTGGTTACCATCTTATAAAGGGTGATTTTTTTGAGGTTAGGATTTTCATGCATTAGTATTTGACAGATCACGTGGGATTTCAGACATGGTGTCAAAGAGAAAGATGCTCAGTATGCTTTGACATTTCATCATGAATAGACTTACTAACGAGCAACGCTTGCAAATCATTGAATTTTATTACCAAAATCAGTGTTCGGTTCGAAATGTGTTCAAATTTTGACAAATTTTGTTCAGCGATGAGGCTCATTTCTGGTTGAATGGCTACGTAAATAAGCAAAATTGCCGCATTTGGAGTGAAGAGCAACCAGAAGCCGTTCAAGAACTGCCCATGCATCCCGAAAAATGCACTGTTTGGTGTGGTTTGTACGCTGGTGGAATCATTGGACCGTATATTTTCAAAGATGCTGTTGGACGCAACGTTACGGTGAATGAACACATTTCGAACCGAACACTGATTTGGGTAATAAAATTCAATGATTTGCAAGCGTTGCTCGTTAGTAAGTCTATTCATGATGAAATGTCAAAGCATACTGAGCATCTTTCTCTTTGACACCATGTCTGAAATCCCATGTGATCTGTCAAATACTATATACCAAGTAAAAAGGCGTTAAGTTCGGCCGGGCCGAACTTTGGATACCCACCACCTCGGGTATATATGTAAACCACCTTTCGTCAAAATCCGGTGCAAAACCCATAGCAGAAATATGTGGAGGGCTTAACTTAACTCTATGTCCACAATTTCGGCAACATCGGACAATAAACGCACTTTTTATGGCCCCAAAACCTAAAACCGAGAGATCGGTCTATATGGCAGATATATCCAAATCTGGACCGATCTGTTCGATAATGCAGAAGTATGTCAAGGGGCTTAACTTAACTCACCGTCCCAAATTTCGGCGACATCGGACAATAAATGCGTGTTTTATGGGCCTAAGACCCCAAATCGGAGGATCGGTCAATATGGCAGCTATATCCAAATCTGGACCGATCTGAGCCAAATTGACGAAGGACATTGAAGGGCCTAACACAACTCACTGTCCCAAATTATAGCAAAATCGGACAATAAATGTGGCTTTTATGGGCCTAAGACCCTAAATTTGAGGATCGGTCTATATAGCAGCTATATCCAAATCTGAACCGATCTTAGCCATATTGACGGAAGATGTCGAAGGGCCTAAGACAACTCACTGTCCCAAATTTCAGCAAAATTGGACAATAAATGTGGCTTTTATGGGCCTAGGACCCTAAATCGGAGGATCGGTCTATATGGCAGCTATATCCAAATCTGGACCGATCTGAGCCAAATTGACGGAGGATGTTAAAGGGCCTAACACAACTCACTGTCCCAAATTTCAGCAAAATCGGATAATAAATGTGGCTTTCATTGGCCTAAGACCCTAAATCGGCGGATCGGTCTATATGGCAGCTATATCCAAATCTAAACCGATCTGAGCCAAATTAACGATGGATGTCGAAGGGCCTAACACAACTCACTGCCCCAAATTTCAACAAAATCGGATAAAAAATGTGGCTTTTATGGGCCTAAGACCCTAAATCGGCAGATCGGTCTATATGGGGGCTATATCAAGATATAGTCCGATATAGCCCATCTTCGAACTTAACCTGCTTATGGACAAAAAAAGAAATTGTGCAAAATTTCAGCTCAATATCTCTATTTTTAAAGACTGTAGCGTGATTTCAACAGACAGACGGACAGACGGACGGACATGTCTAGATCGTCTTAGATTTTTACGCTGATCAAGAATATATATACTTTATAGGGTCGGAAATGGATATTTCGATGTGTTGCAAACGGAATGACAAAATGAATATACCCCCATCCGTCGGTGGTGGGTATAAAAATCAATTTGTGTTTGTTTGTTTGTTTGTACGTTTGTGTGTTCCTTATAGACTCAGAAACGGCTGAACCGATTTTCTTGAAATTTTCACAGATAGTGCATAATGATCCCGTGGTGAAAATAGGGTACTACATTTTTTGATATCTGAAGGGGGGGGCGGACCCTCCCCCTTATTCCAATTTTCAGAAACGCCAGATCTCGGAGATGGGTGGTGCGATTTAAGCGAAATTTTGTGTGCTCTCATATAGTACCGTAAAAATAAAAATTTGGTATCCAAATTTCGGATGGGGTACCTAGGGGGGCCGCCCCACCCTAAAACCTACCGAACACATATTTAGACCAATCACGACAATATGGGACTCAAATGAAAGGTATTTAGGATAAGAAAACGTATCTGATATCCAATTTTCGAACCAAGTGCTAGGGGAACCACCCCAACCCCCAAAACACTCCTAAATCGGACATATTTACCGACCATGGCAATATGGGACTCAAAAAAAAGGTATTTGCGAGTAGAATACGAACCTGATATCCACATGTGGGACCACGTTTCTGGGGTCCACCCCTTCCCCAAAACACCCCCAAACAGGACATATTTACTGACTATGGGAATATGGGGCTTAAATAAAAGGTATTTGAGTGTAGAATTAGAATCTGATATCCAAACATGAGATCAAGTGTTTGGGGGGCCGCCTTTCCCCAAAAACCTCCCCCAAAGGGGGAGGTTCACATGGGGCTCAAATGAAAGGTCTTTGAAAGTAAAGCACAAATCTGATATCAATATTCGGGAAAAGTGTCTTTGGGGCCATAGACACTTTTCCCGAACAATGTTAAACAATTATAACAATATAAATCTGAAATCGAAGGGAATTGGGAGAAGATCACGAATATGAATCATAGTATGTTTGTCAACCGGGACAATATGAAGTGTCGGCGACCCCTTTCCTTACAGGTGAGTCGAGTGTATTTAAGTGTAGATAGCGAATATAAGCTCCCCACTTGAGAAAGTACATGTGACTTCATCACTACAGTACGAAAAGGCTAAGTTTACCCGGTTGAGATCTTTGATTTTTGAACATCAATAAAACAGCGAATTCTTGCTCAATCAAAAATCGCTTTAAACTCAGTGGCTTAATTTGTAACCCAAAGCCCACACAGTTGTATTTTGCTGTCTTCTTCAATTATATGAAAGTTTACTGCAAATTGTATAATTCATCCAGTTGGGTTTTCGACCACGACGTCAATACAAAATTTTACACCTTCGAAGGATACGGCAAACACTTGGCCACAAATTTGGATATCATATGCATATACTTTTGAACGGCCAAGGATTTTATAAAGACAAGTTTGTGATATATATTATGGCTAAACGCTGTATGGATTTTAATGAAATTGCCATCAATCGGAAGATATTTTTCCAATGATGTGCAGAATGTATATGAAATTTATTTTCCGAAAAGAAAAGCCACAAAAATGAGGAATTAATTTTTCAATAAAAGAAGAAGAAGAAATAGCAACAGCAAATTGTTGTTGGTTTTTTTTCCAAAGCAATCGCTATGGGTGTGAATGCAAGGCCGTAATTTGGAGTATATGTCGTGAGAGTAAGAGAAGAAACTGGCATATGTGCGTAAGAGAAAGAGTATCACTATTTAGATGAGAGTGTTGTGTCTGCATAAAATTCCAATGATGTGCAGAATATACAGCGGTCAAAAAAAGTATTCATCATTAGCAAAATTGATAATAAATTCACTTATTTTGTGTAATTGAAGAAAATTTAAAGTAAACAAATAATGCAGTTTTATGCAATAGTTTATTTTTCGTAATATGTTTTAAAATAAATTCAAAAAATAAATTTAATTAGCGCAAAAAATGCAATTTTATATAATAACACCAAAAACAGAACAAAAAAAGTATTCATCATTGATGTGCTATCATCAAAGTCAAATTCAAATATTATTTGGGAATCCCCCTTTTCTGTTTTATTTAGTAAAGGAGGCTTTGTCCTTGACAGCAAATATTTAATTTCATTGAAAATATAGTTTTTGTCAAAATGGGTCGTAAGCAAAACGAGGTTTCTGATGAGGTAAAAGTTTTGATAATAAAACACCACAGGAATGGTTTAACTCAAAAAACTATCAGTGAAATATTAAATAGACCACGATCTACTATACAATCCATCATCAGAAAGTGGACAGAAACGAAAACTGTTGACAATAAACCAAGATCTGGTCGACCAAAAGCACTTTCAGTTGGAGATGTGCGTTGGCTAGTGCGGCAAGTTCAGAAAACTCCGAAGACAAATGCGACCATTCTTCGTAAAAACACTATGGAATATTTAGGGAAGGAAGTTACTACACAAACAATTCGAAATACACTCAAAAGGCATAGTTACAGAGGAAGAACTGCACGTAAGAAGCCCTTTATAAATAAAATAAACCGAGTGAAAAGGCTAAACTTCGCAAAAATGTATGTAAAACAGCCCGAATCATTTTGGAAAACAGTCATTTTTGCAGACGAGAGCAAGTTTAATCTTTTTGGGTGCGATGGAAAGGTCATAGTGTACAGAAAACCAAATACAGAGCTTGAAGAACGAAACGTAGTTGATACTGTAAAACATGGTGGAGGTGGTTTAATGGTTTGGGGGTGTATGGCGGCTTCAGGAGCGGGAAATCTTGAAATTATTAATGGAGTAATGGATCATAAGTATTACATTGACATTTTAAAGAGGAATTTAAAAGATAGTGCTGTAAAACTTGGGCTTGGTAATAACTTTCAATATTATCAAGATAATGACCCCAAACATTCTGCTTTAAATACCAAGATGTGGATGCTGTATAACTGCCCCAAAGTCATTAAAACTCCTCCTCAAAGTCCCGACTTGAACCCAATTGAACATCTTTGGGAACATCTCGAACGCAAATTGAGAACGCGCAATTTTTCGAGCAAGAGTCAAATGCAACAGGTGATAATGGAGGAATGGACTAATATAGACCAAAATATAACCGCTAAATTAGTCCAATCGATGTCAAACCGTTTAAAAGAAGTTATAAGACGCGGTGGTCGAATAACAAAGTATTAATTTTTTTAAATTATGTTATTTATTTTTTTGTTTTTTTGCAATGATGAATACTTTTTACTACTACTACTACTACTACTATTTTTTTCTTTAAAAACAATGAAATTGTGTACATATATATCACACAAGCACTACTGCATCATTAGTTTAATATGTTTTTATTCCAATTGTCTTTTGTAGACTTATTAAAAAAAAAAAACATTGAATGATGAATACTTTTTTTGACCGCTGTATATGAAATTTATTTTCCGAAAAGAAAAACCACAAAAAGGAGGAATTAATTTTTCAATAAAAGAAGAAGTAGAAACAGCAAATAATTGATGGTTTTTTTTCTGAAGCAATCGCTATAGGTGTGAATGCAAGGCCGTAGTTGGGAGTCTATGTGGTGAGAGTAAGAGAAGAAACTGGTAGATGTGCGTAAGAGAAAGAGTATCACTATTTAGGTGAGAGTGTTGTGTCTGCATAACAAAAAACACATACAATCTTATAATTAGAGCACATGTGTGTAAAATATATAGCGAAAATTAACAAGTAAAAGCGTGCTAAGTTCGGCCGGGCCGAATATTGGGAACCCACCACCAAGGATTCTGGCACCAAATTGCGGCTTCCAGAGGTTCAAGATGTCAAATCCGGAGATCGGTTTATATGGGAGCTGTATCTAAATCTGAACCGGCATGGGCCATTTGCAATTCCCAACGACCTACATCAATATTTAGTACATGTGCAAAATTTAAAGCTGTTAGCTGTACGCGTTCGACCGCTATCGTGATTTCGGCCGACGGATGGACGGACATGGCTAGATCGTCTCAGAAAGTCGAGATGATCAAGAATGTATGTATATGCTTTATGGGGTCTTAGATGAATATTTTGAGGTGTTACCCCCTTCTATGGTGTTGGGTATAAAAATTAATTTGTGTTTGTTTGTCGGTTTGTTTATTTGTTCCGTATTGACTCAAAAACGGGTGAAATTTTCACACATTGTGTAGGTTGGTATGGAAAGAAACATAGGCTTAAAAATTTTTTTTTTTTTAAATCAGAAGGGGGGCGGATCCTCCCCCTTATGCCAAAAATACTACCCAAAATCAAAAATGGACTGTTCGGGACAATACGAGTATCAAAAGAAAGGTATTGGAGAGTAGAATACGAATATGGTAATAAAATTTGAGTCTAAATACCCAGCGGGCCTCCATAACCCTAAAACTCCCCCAAACAGACGTATTGGACGTTCATGTCAATTTGGGGTTTAAATAAAATGTATTCGGGAGTAGATTACGAAGCTATCTTGCAAATTCATATCGAAGTATAGGGGCTCACCCCACGCCCCAACTGGGCATGTGACCCATCATGACAATATGGGACTTGGTCTGTTTGTTTGTTTCATAGAATTAAAAAAGGCTGAACCGAATTTCTTAAAATTTTCCCAATATTGTGAAGGTTTGTCTGGAAGAAGACATGGGCTATATAATTTTTATACCCACCACCGAAGGATGGGTGTATATTCATTTTGTCATTCCGTTTGCAACACATCAAAATATCCATTTCCGACCCTATAAAGTATATATATTCTTGATCAGCGTAAAAATCTAAGACGATCTAGCCATGTCCGTCCGTCTGTCCGTCTGTCTGTTGAAATCATGCTACAGTCTTTAAAAATAGAGATATTGAGCTGAAATTTTGCACAATTTCTTTTTTTGTCCATAAGCAGGTTAAGTTCGAAGATGGGCTATATCGGACTATATCTTGATATAGCCCCCATATAGACCGATCTGCCGATTTAGGGTCTTAGGCCCATAAAAGTTACATTTATTATCCGATTTTGTTGAAATTTGGGACAGTGAGTTGTGTTAGGCCCTTCGACATTCTTTGTCAATTTGGCCCAGATCGGTCCAGATTTGGATATAGCTGCCATATAGACCGATCCTCCGATTTAGGGTCTAAGGCCCATAAAAGCCACATTTATGGTCCGATTTCGCTAAAATTTGGGACAGTGAGTTGTCTTAGGCCCTTTGACATGTTTCTTTAAATTGGCCCAGATCGGTTCAGATTTGGATATAGCTGCCATATAGACCGATCCTCCGGTTTAGGGTCTTAGACCCACAAAAGCCACATTTATTATCCGATTTTGATGAAATTCGGGACAGTGAATTGTGTAAGGCCCATCGACATCCCTCGTTAATATGGCTCAGATCGGTCCAGATTTGGATATAGCTGTCATATAGATCGATCCTCCGATTTATGGTGTAAGGCCCATAATAGCCACATTCATTATCCGATTTTGCTGAAATTTGGGACAGTGAGTTGTGTTAGGCCCTTTGACATATTTCTTCAAGTTGGTCCAGATCGGTTAAAATTTTGATATAGCTGCCATATAGACCGATTTCTTGATTTATGGTTTTGGGCCAATAAAATGCTCATTTATTGCCCGATGTCGCCAAAATTTGGAACAGTGAGTTGAGTTAAGCCCCTTGACATACTTCTGCAATATCGCGCAGATCGGTCCAGATTTGGATATAGCTGCCATATAGACCGATATCTTGGTTTTAGGTTTTGAGGCCATAAAAGATGCATTTATTGTCCGATCTCGCTGAAATTTGAGACAGTGAGTTTGGTTAGGCTCGACGTCCTTCTTCAATTTTGCCCAGATCGGTCCAGATTTGAATATAGCTGCCATATAAACCGATCTCTGGATTTAAGGTTTAGGGCCCATAAAAGTGGCATTTATTGTCCGATTTCGCCGAAATTTGGGACAGTGCTTAGTGTTAGGCTCTTCGACATGTTTATGCAACTTTGCCCAAATAGGTCCAGATTTGGATATAGCTGCCATATAGACCGATATCTCGATTTGAAGTTTTGGCCTCATAATAGGCGCATTTATAATCCGATTTCACTGAAATTTGACACAGTGACTTATGTTCGGCTTTTCGACATCCGTGTCGTATATAGTTCAGATCGGTATGAGGTATATGAGTATAAGGTATGAAATTTTCACCGAATTTTGATGAAAGGTGGTTTACATATATACCTGAGGTGGTGGGTATCCAAAGATCGGCCCGGCCGAACTTAACGCCTTTTTACTTGTTTGATATCGGATTGGGGCGGACCCATCCCCTTATGGGAAAAACGCCACCCAAAACCAAAAGTGGACCGATAGGCACAATATGGGTATCAAAATAAAGGTATTGGAGACTAGAAAACGAAAATCGTATTAAAATTTGGGTTCCAATACCCAGGGGGTCGACCCAACCCCAAAACTCCTCTAAACAGATATGTATTCGACTTTGTCAATATGGGACTCAAATGAAAAGTATACGGCAGTAGATTACAAATATGGCATACAAAATAGGGTCCAAGCAATGGGAGGTCACCTCACCCCCGAAACCCCCAAATGTGCATATAAGCCGACCATGGCTATATGGGACTCAAATGAAAGGTTTTTGGGAGTGGATTACGAATATGACATTAAAATTTGAGTTCAAGTCTAGATAGCCTTTTTCTCCTAAAAATACGCCAAATAGCTTAATTGACCCATTATGACAATATGGGACTCAAATGAAAGGTATTTGAGAGTAGAAAACAAATTTTATATCCAATTTTGGAGCCAAGAGTTTGGGGTACGCCCTAAAGCGCCCCCTAAAGTGAACTTTATTTCCGACCATGGCAGTATGTGGCTCGAGACAAAGGTATTTGGCACTTAAGAACGAATTTAATATCTATAGTCAGGGCAAAGCGCCGGTGCCCGCCCCAGTCGCAAAACACCCTCCAAGGGGTTTATATTCACCGACCCTGGCAATATTGGGCTCAAATTAAAGGGATTTGCGAGTGGAGCACGAATTTGATATCCATATTTGAGGCGAAATGTCTGAGGTGTCATCCCTCATCTAAAAAGCACCTCTGATTACCCTAATTTTCAAGCACACTAGATCTCGGAGATTGGTAATGTGATTCGTTTGAAATTTCAAAAGTTTCTATTGTTGGGGTAGGGTGCGACGAGGGCCGCCCAAAATCCACCAAATTGATATATAGACCAATCACGACAATATAGAGCTCAAACGAAAGTTTCTTGAGGGAAAAAAAGAATACGATATCCAATTGAAAAGCCACGTGCTTGCTTGAAATTGATCAATTTTCGTGATTTTGATACTCATTTTCGGGACAAAGACCCTGGGGTCCATCCCACCCACAAAAAGAACTTATTTACCGATCTTGCCATGATGTGGCTCATATAAAATGTATTTGAAAATACATATTTGAGGAGAAATTTCGCCAGTTTTAAGAGATTGACGGACGTAGGCTACAGTGGCACGAATTCGATATCCACATACAGGGTGAAGTGTCTCCACTCCCTAAAAAGATATTAGAGAATTAAAGACGCCGCAGCGCAGCGGGACCCGTTCGGTTAGTAAGTCATAAATTAAAGTCATTTTAGTCTGCATTTATGGGATCTTTTGAAGTAAATTTTTTGTTTAAAATCATAAATATGATCTTGCTAGAAAGAAGAGTGAAAAAATTTCGTTCTGAAACTCTAACAAAAGAAATAAAATAAAAGGGACACCCAGCGGAGCGTTCTAGGGTTGGCTACTATAAATAATTTGCTCTTGAAACCCTTTCACTTGTCCCGGAAATTGCTTTGATCGATCTATATGTCCATCTTTTGTGGTTTACTGGAATATTTGGCCACACATTTTATTTTATATTATTTTATTTAATTTTTTATCTTATTTTATTTTATTTTTTTTATTTTATTTTATTTTATTTTGTTATATTTTGTTTTATTTTATTTTAATTTATTTTATTTTATTTTATTTTATTTTATTTTAATTTATTTTAATTTATTTTATTTTATTTTATTTTATTTTATTTTATTTTATTTTATTTTATTTTATTTTATTTTATTTTATTTTATTTTATTTTATTTTATTTTATTTTATTTTATTTTATTTTATTTTATTTTATTTTATTTTATTTTATTTTATTTTATTTTATTTTATTTTATTTTATTTTATTTTATTTTATTTTATTTTATTTTATTTTATTTTATTTTATTTTATTTTATTTTATTTTATTTTATTTTATTTTATTTTATTTTATTTTATTTTATTTTATTTTATTTTATTTTATTTTATTTTATTTTATTTTATTTTATTTTATTTTATTTTATTTTATTTTATTTTATTTTATTTTATTTTATTTTATTTTATTTTATTTTATTTTATTTTATTTTATTTTATTTTATTTTATTTTATTTTATTTTATTTTATTTTATTTTATTTTATTTTATTTTATTTTATTTTATTTTATTTTATTTTATTTTATTTTATTTTATTTTATTTTATTTTATTTTATTTTATTTTATTTTATTTTATTTTATTTTATTTTATTTTATTTTATTTTATTTTATTTTATTTTATTTTATTTTATTTTATTTTATTTTATTTTATTTTATTTTATTTTATTTTATTTTATTTTATTTTATTTTATTTTATTTTATTTTATTTTATTTTATTTTATTTTATTTTATTTTATTTTATTTTATTTTATTTTATTTTATTTTATTTTATTTTATTTTATTTTATTTTATTTTATTTTATTTTATTTTATTTTATTTTATTTTATTTTATTTTATTTTATTTTATTTTATTTTATTTTATTTTATTTTATTTTATTTTATTTTATTTTATTTTATTTTATTTTATTTTATTTTATTTTATTTTATTTTATTTTATTTTATTTTATTTTATTTTATTTTATTTTATTTTATTTTATTTTATTTTATTTTATTTTATTTTATTTTATTTTATTTTATTTTATTTTATTTTATTTTATTTTATTTTATTTTATTTTATTTTATTTTATTTTATTTTATTTTATTTTATTTTATTTTATTTTATTTTATTTTATTTTATTTTATTTTATTTTATTTTATTTTATTTTATTTTATTTTATTTTATTTTATTTTATTTTATTTTATTTTATTTTATTTTATTTTATTTTATTTTATTTTATTTTATTTTATTTTATTTTATTTTATTTTATTTTATTTTATTTTATTTTATTTTATTTTATTTTATTTTATTTTATTTTATTTTATTTTATTTTATTTTATTTTATTTTATTTTATTTTATTTTATTTTATTTTATTTTATTTTATTTTATTTTATTTTATTTTATTTTATTTTATTTTATTTTATTTTATTTTATTTTATTTTATTTTATTTTATTTTATTTTATTTTATTTTATTTTATTTTATTTTATTTTATTTTATTTTATTTTATTTAATTTTATTTTATTTTATTTTATTTTATTTTATTTTATTTTATTTTATTTTATTTTATTTTATTTTATTTTATTTTATTTTATTTTATTTTATTTTATTTTATTTTATTTTATTTTATTTTATTTTATTTTATTTTATTTTATTTTATTTTATTTTATTTTATTTTATTTTATTTTATTTTATTTTATTTTATTTTATTTTATTTTATTTTATTTTATTTTATTTTATTTTATTTTATTTTATTTTATTTTATTTTATTTTATTTTATTTTATTTTATTTTATTTTATTTTATTTTATTTTATTTTATTTTATTTTATTTTATTTTATTTTATTTTATTTTATTTTATTTTATTTTATTTTATTTTATTTTATTTTATTTTATTTTATTTTATTTTATTTTATTGTATTTTATTTTATTTTATTTTATTTTATTTTATTTTATTTTATTTTATTTTATTTTATTTTATTTTATTTTATTTTATTTTATTTAATTTTATTTAATTTAATTTAATTTAATTTAATTTAATTTAATTTAATTTAATTTAATTTAATTTAATTTAATTTAATTTAATTTAATTTAATTTAATTTAATTTAATTTAATTTAATTTAATTTAATTTAATTTAATTTAATTTAATTTAATTTAATTTAATTTAATTTAATTTAATTTAATTTAATTTAATTTAATTTAATTTAATTTAATTTAATTTAATTTAATTTAATTTAATTTAATTTAATTTAATTTAATTTAATTTAATTTAATTTAATTTAATTTAATTTAATTTAATTTAATTTAATTTAATTTAATTTAATTTAATTTAATTTAATTTAATTTAATTTAATTTAATTTAATTTAATTTAATTTAATTTAATTTAATTTAATTTAATTTAATTTAATTTAATTTAATTTAATTTAATTTAATTTAATTTAATTTAATTTAATTTAATTTAATTTAATTTAATTTAATTTAATTTAATTTAATTTAATTTAATTTAATTTAATTTAATTTAATTTAATTTAATTTAATTTAATTTAATTTAATTTAATTTAATTTAATTTAATTTAATTTAATTTAATTTAATTTAATTTAATTTAATTTAATTTAATTTAATTTAATTTAATTTAATTTAATTTAATTTAATTTAATTTAATTTAATTTAATTTAATTTAATTTAATTTAATTTAATTTAATTTAATTTAATTTAATTTAATTTAATTTAATTTAATTTAATTTAATTTAATTTAATTTAATTTAATTTAATTTAATTTAATTTAATTTAATTTAATTTAATTTAATTTAATTTAATTTAATTTAATTTAATTTAATTTAATTTAATTTAATTTAATTTAATTTAATTTAATTTAATTTAATTTAATTTAATTTAATTTAATTTAATTTAATTTAATTTAATTTAATTTAATTTAATTTAATTTAATTTAATTTAATTTAATTTAATTTAATTTAATTTAATTTAATTTAATTTAATTTAATTTAATTTAATTTAATTTAATTTAATTTAATTTAATTTAATTTAATTTAATTTAATTTAATTTAATTTAATTTAATTTAATTTAATTTAATTTAATTTAATTTAATTTAATTTAATTTAATTTAATTTAATTTAATTTAATTTAATTTAATTTAATTTAATTTAATTTAATTTAATTTAATTTAATTTAATTTAATTTAATTTAATTTAATTTAATTTAATTTAATTTAATTTAATTTAATTTAATTTAATTTAATTTAATTTAATTTAATTTAATTTAATTTAATTTAATTTAATTTAATTTAATTTAATTTAATTTAATTTAATTTAATTTAATTTAATTTAATTTAATTTAATTTAATTTAATTTAATTTAATTTAATTTAATTTAATTTAATTTAATTTAATTTAATTTAATTTAATTTAATTTAATTTAATTTAATTTAATTTAATTTAATTTAATTTAATTTAATTTAATTTAATTTAATTTAATTTAATTTAATTTAATTTAATTTAATTTAATTTAATTTAATTTAATTTAATTTAATTTAATTTAATTTAATTTAATTTAATTTAATTTAATTTAATTTAATTTAATTTAATTTAATTTAATTTAATTTAATTTAATTTAATTTAATTTAATTTAATTTAATTTAATTTAATTTAATTTAATTTAATTTAATTTAATTTAATTTAATTTAATTTAATTTAATTTAATTTAATTTAATTTAATTTAATTTAATTTAATTTTATTTTATTTTATTTTATTTTATTTTATTTTATTTTATTTTATTTTATTTTATTTTATTTTATTTTATTTTATTTTATTTTATTTTATTTTATTTTATTTTATTTTATTTTATTTTATTTTGTTTTATTTTATTTTATTTTATTTTATTTTAATTTATTTTATTTTATTTTATTTTATTTTATTTTATTTTATTTTATTTTATTTTATTTTATTTTATTTTATTTTATTCAAAAGTTCGAGCACTTCTGTATTACACTTCCAATCATACTGCCTTCCTTGCAACCTTACAAATTAACGAGTTTTAGGCATTGTCGGCCTCATAACACCGACAGTCGGCGAAATACCAAAACAAAAAAGTACTGAGCCACTCACTAATTACCGCACAATTTGTGGTGTAAAATGCGTTGTTGATTTGTGAGTCCATTAAAGTCAAAACCAAAGCTATTTTGAATGTCATTATGACACAAATACCCAATCACACCCATAACACACACACACACATGGAAACATGCAAGTCAGGTTCGCAATAACATGGATACGATGTTGACACATATGTTAGCAAAATTTCCGAGGCGTTACTCACACGTTGACACAGGTTAGCAAGCGCTTTCGTTCAACAAAACTAGTTTAAGTTTAAGTGGTAGTCATTATATTAAGGACTACCTTTGTGTGATTTGAAATGAAGTATGTATGTGTGTGTGTGTGTAAGTGTTAAAGCGACAAGTGTCGTTTATAGAAGTCTACACAGGCACAAGGTGCTTATGGCAAGCTGCATTCTATGACAATCTTTGTGTGTTAAAATAAAGGTTTAAAGTGGAAACGGATATCGCATGAATGGTGTGTGTGTGTGTGTGTGTGAATGCTTGCGTGTTGGTGTATGGTGTACTAGGCCATATGCTACACATGCAATTTTAGGTTTTTAGCTAATGCAGCTAATTAAAGCGGTTGGTTATTGCCAACCACAGAATGGCTTAAACATTTTCACTTGACAACACATTTACCGCCGCAAGAACTCATAACTCATGGTCAGCAATGAGACTTTGCAAAGGGCCATGACAACGATGTGCACTACAAATTGTGGCATTTCAATTGAATTTTCAGTAGATGCAGAAATTGAAATTTCAAGAGGGAAGCTATTGAAATGATAACAAATATTAAAGGTGTGGAAAATAAAAAGAGTTGCAGGTATGGAGAAGTAAAGAAGACCTCTATACTGAATAAAAAAATACTCTATTAGAGGTGGTATTTTGATATTCAAAGAAAAATTTTGTTTTTTTTGAGACAAATGAGCGGATGTTTATTTCATAATAAAGAGGAAGTTATGCCGTTAATGAAAAAGAACATCAGCCTAATGGCCACCACGACTATGGTTGCAGGACCACACCGTGTTAGTCAAAATTAAACCACTTGTTGGAAAAACCCTTTCGAGATACGGCTCCAAGAGTCTATTGAATGTTGCTGTATTTTGCTTTTGGGCCTCGAAATTTAATTGAAATATCTACTCAATCTAATGTTTTGTACACTGGGTTCTCTTTTCGGGTTTTCATTCGGATGACGTAATAATATTTTTTTGGGACAAGTTCAAAAATCTCAATATCATGCTCCCTTGCAAAGAAAATCCCTTTGCATTCCATATCCTTCCGCCTTCTCGATTATTCTCCAGTATCCAACAGGTTTCATTTGCAAGCAAACAAACCACCTATGGCGCTGATTGAATGATTTTCCATTTACGTGACATCTCTAACATTATCCTGCAATGACATTCGATTTTCGTCACTTTGGCAAAAAAGCCAAGAAATTTTAACTATATTAAGATTAATGAGCCCCAATGCGCAACCTGACTTTGTGGATGCTCTTAACAATTGACGTTTAAAAACTGTAAAATCATTACGAATCAATTAAAACGAAGAAAGTTTTCTTTTTAAACATGGTCGTTAAGGTGACTTTGGAAATTTCTGCAAGTCATTCATTCTTTCATTGATTCCTCCACCATTGGCCATGATTAATTGACATTCGCTTCCGCCTTCGTTTTGAAGGTTGAGAACGACAGCACGGTAAGCATTTCCTATATCGGTAATACCTAAATAATTGATTTTATTATCATTTGCCTTAATGTCTTTGCCATTATTTTTCATCTTTAAGGAGCTCACTATGTCTGGGCTTTGCTTTGTCCTTGCCGTCGTTGGTAGTTGTCGTTAACGATTTTTACACAGACAATTTCCTGTGAAACGTTACCTTCGGTTTAATGGCACTATTACTTTGCTTTGACTTTGGGTTGGCTACTTTGTTGTGGACAAATTTTAAAGGAGCTTGTTTCGGAAAAGTATTGCATTTTGCCTAAATTATATTCAAAACGTTAGGTAAAGCACAAAAAAGTGAAACATGAAATCATATTTTGAGGCCACTGTAGCGCAGAGGTTAGCATGTCTGCTTATGATGCTGAAAGCTTGGGTCGAATGCTGGCGAGAACATCAGAAAACTAGTAATAGCGTGCTACGTTCGGCCGGGCCGTATCCATTGTACCCTCCAACATGGATCGCATTTGTCGAGTTCTTTTCCCGGCATCTCTTCTTAGGCGAAAAAAGGGTAAAAGAAAAGATTTGATCTGCTATTAGAGCGATATCAAGATATGGTCCGGTTCGAACCACAATTAAATTCTATGTTGGAGACCTGTGTAAAATGTCAGCCAATTCGAATAAGAATTGCGCCTTTTGGGGGCCCAAGCAATAAAATAGAGAGATCGATTTATATGGGAGCTATATCAGGCTATAGACCGATTCAGACCATAACACGTATGTTGATGGTCATGAGAGGATCCGTCGTACAAAATTTCAGGCAAATCGAATAATAATTGCGCCCTCTAGAGGCTCAAGAAGTCAAGATCCCAGATCGGTTTATATGGCAGCTATATCAGGTTATGCTCCGACTTGCGCCATACTTAGCACAGTTATTGGAAGTGATAACAAAACACCTCATGCAAAATTTCATTCAAATAGGATAGGAATTGCGCATTTTAGCGGCTTAAGAAGTCAAGACCCCAGATCGGTTTATATGGCAGCTATATGAAGTTATAAACCGATTTGAACTATACTTGGCACAGTTGTTGGAAGTCATAGAAAAACACGTCGTGCATTTTGCACGTCCGATTTGCATTTTGCAAATCGGACGAGATGTGCGCCCTCTAGAGGCTCAAGAAGTCAAGACCCCAGATCGTTTTATATGGCAGCTATATCAGGTTATGAACCGATTTGAACCATACTTAGCACAGTTGTTGGATATCATAACAGAACACGTCTTTCAAAATTTCGTTTTAATCGGATAATAATTGCGCCCTCTAGAGGCTCAAGAAGTCAAGATCCCAGATCGGTTTATATGGCAGCTATATCAGGTTATGCACCGACTTGCGCCATACTTAGCACAGTTATTGGAAGTGATAACAAAACACCTCATGCAAAATTTCATTCAAATCGGATAGGAATTGCGCACTCTAGCGGCTTAAGAAATCAAGACCCTAGATCGGTTTATATGGCAGCTATATGAGGTTATGGACCGATTTGAACTATACTTGGCACAGTTGTTGGAAGTCATAGAAAAACACGTCGTGCAAAATTTCATTCCAATCGGATAAGAATTGCGCCCTCTAGAGGCTCAAGAAGTCAAGACCCCAGATCAGTTTATATGGCAGCTATATCAGGTTATGAACCGATTTGAACCATATTCAGCGCAGTTGTTGGATATCATAACGAAACACGTCGTGCAATATTTCAGCCAAATCGGATAGGAATTGCGCCTTCTAGAAGCTCAAGAAGTCAAGACCCAAGATCGGTTTATATGGCAGCTATATCAGGTTATAGACCAATTTGAACCATACTATACACAGTTGTTGGAAGTCATAGCAAAACATGTCGTGCAAAATTGCAGTCAAATCGGATAAGAATTTCGCCCTCTAGAGGCTCAAGAAGTCAAGACCCAAGATAGGTTTATATGGTAGCTATATCAAAACCTGGACCGATTTGGCCCATTTACAGTCCCAACCGACCTACACTCATAAGAAGTATTTGTGTCAAATTTCAAGCGGCTAGCTTTACACCTTCGAAAGTTTGCGTGCTTTCGACAGACGGACGGACGGACAGATAGACGGACGGACGGACAAACGGACGGACAGACGGATGGACGGACGGACAGACGGACAGACAGACGGACGGACAGACGGACGGACAGACGGACAGACAGACGGGCAGACGGACTGACGGACGGACGGACTGACGGGCGGACGGACGGACAGACAGACAGACGGACGGACATACGGACAGACGGACGGACGGACAGACGCACGGACGGACAGACGGACGGACATGGCTAGATCGAGTTAAAATGACATGACGATCAAGAATATATTGGGTTGCCCAAAAAGTAATTGCGGATTTTTCATATAGTTGGCGTTGACAAATTTTTTCACAGCTTGTGACTCTGTAATTGCATTCTATCTTCTGACAGTTATCAGCTGTTACTTTTAGCTTGCTTTAGAAAAAAAGTGTAATAAATGTATATTTGATTAAAGTTTATTCTAAGTTTTATTAAAAATGCATTTACTTTCCTTTAAAAAAATCCGCAATTACTTTTTGGGCAACCCAATATATACTTTATGGGGTCTCAGATAAATATTTCGAGGTGTACAGAATGACGAAATTAGTACACCCCCAACACATTGGTCTAAAATTAATTGGTCTGGGTAATCCAACAACAAAAATGAAATAATTTTTGTGACCAAACTGAAGATGCACTAAAAACAGACAAAAAAAAATTTAACAAGTAAAAAGGCGTTAAGTTCGGCCGGACCGAACTTTGGATACCCACCACCTCGGGTATAATGTAAAACACCTTTTGTCAAAATCCGGTGAAAAATGCATACCTTTCGCCCCATAGCAGCTATTTCGAAATATGTTCCGATTTGGACCAAATACTTATAAGTACAAGTCATTTTTCAATTGCGTATAACAAAATATTGGTCTTTTAAGTAGCTATATCTAAAATTAAACCGATTTGAACCATGTACTAAACGGATGTCGAAATGATTAGCATAAGTCACTGTGTAAAATTTAAGTGAAATCAGATTATATATGCGACTTTATGGGACCAAGACTATAAATCGGATCGGATTTGGATCAAATTTAAAAAGGATATCGAAGGGCCTAACACAACTCACCGTCCAAATTTCAGCGACATCGGACAATAAATGCGTCTTTTATCGCCCCAAAACCTAAAACCTAGATATCGGTCTATATGGCAGCTATATCCAAATCTGGACCGATCTGTGCGATATTGCAGAAGTATGTCAAGGGGCTTAACTTAACTCACTGTTCCAAATTTCGGCGACATCAGACAATAAATGAGCATTTTATGGGCCCAAAACCATAAATCAAGAAATCGGTCTATATGGCAGCTATATCTTAATCTGAACCTATCTGGACCAAATTGAAGAAATATGTCAAAGGGCCTAACACAACTCACTGTCCCAAATTTCAGCAAAATCGGATAATGAATGTGGCTTTTATAGGCCTTACACCATAAATCGGAGGACCGATCTATATGGCAGCTATATCCAAATCTGGACCGATTTGAGCCAAATTAACGAAGGATATCGATGGGCCTTACACAGTTCACTGTCCCGAATTTTATCAAAATCGGATAATAAATGTGGCTTTTATGGGCCTAAGACCCTAAATCTGAGGATCGGTCTATATGGCAGCTATATCCAAATCTGAACCGATCTGGGCCAAATTGACGAAGGATGTCGAAGGGCCTAACACAACTCACTACCCCAAATTTCAACAAAATCGGATAATAAATGTGGCTTTTATGGGCCTGAGACCCTAAATCGGCGGATCGGTCTATACGGGGGCTATATCAAGATATAGTCCGATATAGCCCATCTTCGAACTTAACCAGCTTATGGACAAAAAAAGAATCTGTGCAAAATTTCAGCTCAATATCTCTATTTTTAAAGACTGTAGCGTGATTTCAACAGACAGACGGATAGACGGACGGACATGTCTAGATCGTCTTAGATTTTTACGCTGATCAAGAATATATATACTTTATAGGGTCGGAAATGGATATTTCGATGTGTTGCAAACGGAATGACAAAATGAATACACCCCCATCCTTCGGTGGCGGGTATAAAAATGTATGCGCTTGAAGTCGGTTCCTAAAACTGAGTCGAGCAATTTTCCCGGAGTCGAAGTCGAGTCAAAATTGCTCGACTTCACATCGTTGCCCGATTTGGCCTTAATCAGTATACAAAGATTTAGGTAGACCGATATAATGAAAAAATTCGTGCGTTCATAAATGTTGACGAAATTTCGATAAGTTGTATGTATATGGCAATGGATATCAAAAGTTCATTATTGCTGAACTTTATGCGTTTTTATTTATGTTTTGTCATATACAGGGTGGCTGATGAATATTGCTACAATGATGAATATTGCTACATTTTTTTTTCGGTGTATGGAATACATTTTTCTTTTATTCATGTTAAATTAAATTATTAAATTAATTATTAAATTATTATTAATTAAATTAATTAATTAATTAATTAAATTAATTATTAAATTATTATTATTAAATAGAAAAAAAGTTATTACATTTTTTTTTGGTAGCGGCTTTCATCAGCCACCCTGTATATAATAAATTTTTGTTTCAAATTATGAAACCACGTATATTATTTCGTAATCGTTTGTTTCATAAAGTATGAGTGTGTGTGAGAGAAGAAAAAAAATAATCAAATGTTTAGATTCCCTATACTCAACTCCAAACCGTGGGTAATTGAGAAAATAAACAAATTCCTAGATATTTGCAAAAATCCACGCCATATTCTTTAATATACCTAATCCGTTCTAGGCCATTTGCTTTCATAGTATTTATTTATTTGCGTTTTACCAAATTGCCCTATTCGCTTATTATTGTTTAATTTCACTAATTTATCGTTACGAGACCATGAATACGAGTAATTCGTTTTTTTTAGCAAATTGTCTTCTTTAGCCAGCATCAAAGAGCAGCAGCCCCATACTAAGCATTTTATTTAATTAATGTTTGAGATAACAATAAAAAAGAGAGAGCAAATAAAAAATGATTGTTTATGGGCACCGAGTTATTTACCTTCAATGCCATAAATTGTACAATGTGTAGTTAAACTATTAGAGCATCTAAATTGCTCCCTCTTCTACGATGATAGTTCACAGAGTGTTGGTGTGTGTGTGTGGTTGGGTATAGCTAAAGCACCACGTCTTTAGTGTGGTCATATTTTTATATGTGTGGTGAGTGTGTGTGTGTGTGTGTGTGTGTCTGCTGAGTCTGTGTATACATGTATTGAAGTACTAAATTATGATATAAAAACGATGACAATTTATGGCTCATAATTAATAAAACCGTCTAAAAAACCCATAAAAGTCAATAAAAAATGAAAAGCTCTACCCATACTTGGCTAGCACTAAAATAGTGTAAATAACAAACAGGGGAAGTAGGCCCAAAGGCAAGATCATGTTATGAAGTTGACGATTTGCAATATTTCCAAAGTATTCCTGGTTTTTAATCCGATTCCCATATGAACGCTGAGTGGTACCAAATCAGGCCATATTTGGATGTAAAGGGTGATTTTTTTGAGGTTAGGATTTTCATGCATTAGTATTTGACAGATCACGTGGGATTTCAGACATGGTGTCAAAGAGAAAGATGCTCAGTATGCTTTGACATTTCATCATGAATAGACTTACTAACGAGCAACGCTTGCAAATCATTGAATTTTATTACCAAAATCAGTGTTCGGTTCGAAATGTGTTCATTCACCGTAACGTTGCGTCCAACAGCATCTTTGAAAAAATACGGTCCAATGATTCCACCAGCGTACAAACCACACCAAACAGTGCATTTTTCGGGATGCATGGGCAGTTCTTGAACGGCTTCTGGTTGCTCTTCACTCCAAATGCGGCAATTTTGCTTATTTACGTAGCCATTCAACCAGAAATGAGCCTCATCGCTGAACAAAATTTGTCGATAAAAAAGCGGATTTTCTGCCAACTTTTCTAGGGCCCATTCACTGAAAATGATTTGCAAGCGTTGCTCGTTAGTAAGTCTATTCATGATGAAATGTCAAAGCATACTGAGCATCTTTCTCTTTGACACCATGTCTGAAATCCCACGTGATCTGTCAAATACTAATGCATGAAAATCCTAACCTCAAAAAAATCACCCTTTACATGCATAGCTGCCATAGGGGGCGATATCTAGCTTTGCGCAGCATCTCTTTTTAGGCAAACAAAGAATAATGAATATGGACGGAGGAGGAGGTGGAGCTATATCAAGTTATAGTCCGATTCGGGGATCAAGAAGCAAAATTGGGAGATCGGTTTATATGGGAGCTGTGTCAAGCTATAGATCGATTCAGACCATATTGCACACGTATGTTGAAGGCCATGGGACAAGCCGTTGCACAAAATCTGTGACAAAGATTCCAGATCGGTTTATGTGGCAGCTATATCAGGGTATGGACCGATTTGGACCACACTTCGCACAGTTGTTGGAAGTGATACCGAAACACTATGTGCAAACTTTCAGTCAAATTTGATGAGAATTGCACACTATAGAGGCTCAAGAAGTCAAGACCCAAGATCGGTTTATATGGCAGCTATATCTGGTTATGAACCGATTTGGAGCTATATCAAAACATGGACCGATTTACAATCCCAACCGACCTACACCAATAAGAAGTAAATGCAAATTTTGCCCATGAACATTCCACTAAGGACCAGGGGCAAACTTCTCACATATCAATGAGTGCAGTCCGATTCAAGTTTAAGCTCAATGATAAGGGGCCTCCTTTTTATAGTCGAGTCCGAACGGCGAGCCGCAGTGCGACACCTCTTTATAGAGAAGTTTTACATGGCATAGTACCTCACAAATGTCGCCAGCATCAGGAGGAGAAAACCACCGGTGAACATTTTTTTCTGATGGTCTCGCCAGGATTCGAACCCAGGCGTTCAGTGTCATAGGCGGACATGCTAACCTCTGCGCTACGGTGGCCTCCACACCAATAAGAAGTATTTGTGCAAAATTTCAAGCGGCTAGCTCTACTCCTTCAAAAATAAGCGTGCTTTCGACAGACAGACGGACGGACGGACATACGGACATGGCTAGTTCGCCTTAAAATTTCACGACAGTCAAGAATATTTATACTTTATGGGGTCTTAGACGCATATTTCGATTATTCTGTTACAAACAGAATGATGAAATTAGTATACCCCCATCCTATGGTGGAGAGGATAAAAATCCATTGGGGATTTCTTGTTATGACCTTCCCATATTCTTTTTTAATTTTGGCTTATGAAGACAAACCTTCCAAAGATATTAAAAAAATGCAGTTTATAGTGAAGGGTACATAAGATTCGCCCCAGCCTTTACTTTACTCTACTTGTTCTTATTAATTTTGATTTCTCTGAATGATTTATTTATTGTGGTGTACTTCCCCATTATGTAAGTTCCCGCAAAGCATCAAAATCGAAATTTATGAAAACGCGAGTTATGATGATTTAGCTTGTTCTTCATATTATAAAAGCTATTAAAATTGTTGTTATATTGTTTATGATACAATAGGTATAAGAAGGTTTACTAAGTTCATGCTTCAATGTGTAACCATAACAAGTCAAAAGACGTTAAATTCGCCGGGCCGAACTTTGGATACCCACCACCGCGGGTATATATTTAAACCACCTTTCATCAAAATCCGGTGAAAATTGCATACCTTATGTTGAAGAGCCCAACATAAGTCATTGTGTCAAATTTCAATGAAATAGGATTATAAATCCGCCTTTTATTGGGCCAGTACTTTAAATCGAGATATCGGTCTACATGGCAGCTATATCCAAATCTGGACCGATCTGTGCCAAATTGAAGAGGGACGTTAAACCTTTTATGGCTCCAAAACCCTAAATCGAGAGATCGGTCTCTATGGCAGCTATATCCAAATCTGGACCGATCTGGGCCAAACTAAAGAAGGGTGTCGAAGGGCCTAACACAACTCACTGTCCCAAATTTCAGCAAAATCGGATAATAAATGTGGCTTTTATGGGCCTAAAACCCTAAATCGAGAGATCAGCCTATATGACAGCTATAACCAAATCTGGACCGATATGGGCCAAATTGAAGAAGTATGTCAAGGGGCTTAACTTAACTCACTGTCCCAAATTTCGGCGACATCGGACAATAAATGCGCCTTTTATGGGTCCAAACAACTAAATCGGAGGATCGGTCTATATGGCAGCTATAACCAAATCTGGACCGATCAGGGCCAAATTGAAAAAAGATGTCGAAGGGCCTAACACAACTCACTGTCCCAAATTTCAGCAAAATCGGATTGTAAATGTGACTTTTATGGGCCTAAGACCCTAAATCGGAGGATCGGTCAGCTATATCCAAATCTGGACCGATCTGGGCCAAATTGAAGAAGGACGTCGAAGGGCCTAACACAACTCACTGTCTCAAATTTCACCGACATCGGATAATAAATCTCCTTTCATGGCCCCAAAACCTAAAACCGAGAGATCGTTCTATATGACAGCTATATTCAAATCTGGACCGATCTGGGCCAAACTAAAGAAGTATATCTTACTGTCCCAAATTTCGTCGACATCGGACAAAAAATGCGCCTTTTATGGCCCCAAAACCCTAAATCGAGAGATCGGTCTATATGGCAGCTATATCCAAATCTGGACCGATCAGGGCCAAATTGAAAAAGGATGTCGAAGGCCCTAACACAACTCAGTGTCCCAAATTTCAGTAAAATCGGAAAATAAATGTGGCTTTAATGGGCCTAAGACCCTAAATCGGAGGATCGGTCTCTATGGCAGCTATATCGAAATCTGGACCGATCTGGGCCGAACTTAAGAAGTATGTCGAGGGGCTAAACGTAACTCGTTGTCCCAAATTTCGGCGACATCGGATAATAAATGCGCCTTTTACGGCCCCAAAACCCAAAACCGAGAGATCGGTCTATATGGCAGCTATATCCAAATCTGGACCGATCTGGACCAAATTGAAGAAGTATGTCAAGGGGATTAAATTAACTCACTGTCCTAAATTTCGACGACATCGTATAATAAATGAGCTTTTTATGGGCCCAAAACCTTAAATCTAGTGATCGGTCTATATGGCAGCTGTATACAAATCTGGACCGATCTGGGCCAAATTGAAGAAGGACGTCGAAGGGCCAGACACAACTCACAGTTCCAAATTTCAGCAAAATCGGATAATAAATGTGGCTTTTATGGGCCTAAGACCCTAAATCGGAGGATTGGTCTATATGGCAGCTATATTCAAATCTGGACCGATCTGGGCCAAATTGAAGAAAGATGTCGAAGTGCCTAACACAACTCACTGTCTCAAATTTCACCGACATCGGATTATTAATGCGCCTTTCACGGCCCCAAAACCTAAAACCGAGAGATCGGTCTATATGGCAGCTATATCCAAATCTGGACCGATCTGAACCAAATTGAAGAATATGTCAAGGGGATTAAATTAACTCACTGTCCCAAATTTCGGCGACATCGGATAATAAATGAGCTTTTTATGGACCCAAAACCTTAAATCAAGTGATCGGTCTATATGGCAGCTATATCCAAATCTGAACCGATTTGAGCCAAATTGACGAAGGATGTCGAATGGCCTAACACAACTCACTGTCCCAAATTTCAGCAAAATCGGATAATAAATGTGGCTTTTATGGGCCTAAGACCCTAAATCGGAGGATGGGTCTATATGGCAGCTATATCCAAATCTGAACCGATTTGGACTCACTGACTGTAACACAACTCACTGTTTTAAATTTCAGCAAAATCGGATAATAGATGTGGCTTTTATTGGCCTAAGACCCTAAATCGGCGGACCGGGCTATATGGGGGCTATATCAAGATATAGTCCGATATAGCCCATCATCGAAATTAAAAAAAATGTTAAGGTTTTCTAAAAAATCTTTAAAAAAAACTTTAACTATTAAATAAAGAGCAAGAAAGTGAATCTCAGCATTGTCTCACTAATAGTGCCTCACATATTCGACTTTGCCTTTAATAACTCTTATGGATTTTAAGGGGAATCAAGGTTAAGGTAATTTTATGGCCAGAATATAAAAAATAAATTATAGTTTAAGGACAGCAGAAAACCATATACTTTTGTGAATTTGTGTGTGTGCTTATATTTAAGTTCATAAATATACCCACCCACACATCAGAGATGTGCGATTTTTCCGAACCAGTTAGTATATATGCGTATGTGTGTTTATGTGTCTATGCGAGTATCTTGACATATTTCTTTTATACGTGAGCATTCCGCATGAAGCATCGTCAAGTCAGTACTCCACCTCTCAAAATGCTTTTCAACCGTTTGAAACGCATTTACGCACAAACCCACATACACACAAACATTCGCTGATGTATGACCGTGTGAAGAGCACACTTTGATATGTAACATAGTCCTCATACCTTCATCGTTTCATGGTGTGGTGTGTGTGTTAAAATGATGTAAAAATGCCAGACTGGCGCCGCCAGAACTGTTTCATTCTTAAGGTTTCCATGTCACACCATACCATTCGTCGCATCCGTTTCCTCGTTGTAGTATGCCATACCACAGCCAGCCATAGAATGTGCCATTTGAAATGTTTAATAAATGATAGAGCCATTGCAATAGTTTTCGGTACGTGCGTATGCGAGTGAACAGCATTTGGTTTTTTAACCTTCTGACGCATGACTTAAGGTAATGTAATCGACAAAAAGCAGAAGTACTTTTATATAAGATGTTTACCTGTGTTTAAGCAAAATGTATATATATAGAGTATTTATCCTTAATCCAATGTGGCATAGAGATGAGAATGTCCGATTATGACGCCGAACTCCTGGGTTCAAAGCCGGGCGTGAACAAATTTTCAGAGATGCTTTTCCTCTTACTAATGCTGGCAAAATTTGTGAGGTATCCTGCCATGTTAAATCTTCTCCATCAAGTGGTGTCGCTATGCGGCACGCCGTTCGGACTCGGCATAAAAAAGAAGGCCCCTTATCAACGAGCTCATTGATAAGAGAGATGGAACCCCTGTTCCTTAAGGGAATGTTTATGGAAGATTTAGTTTTTTATACCCACCACCGTAGGATAGGGCGTATATTCATTTACTCATTCCGTTTGCAACACATCGAAATATCAATTTCCGACCCTAAAAAGTATATATATTTCGGATCGTCGTAAAATTCTGAGACGATTTAACGATGTCCGTGTGTCTGTCCGTCTATCCGTCTGTCCATCCATCTGTCGTAATCACTCTACAGGCTTCAAAAATTGAGATATTGAGCTGAAATGTAAGAGATACGTCTTTTTGATGCACGCTGGCTAAGTTTTTGAACGGGCCAAATCGGGCCATATTTGGATATAGATGCTATATAGACCGATCTGCAGAAAAAGGGTCTAATGCCCATAAATGCTTTATTTTTTATCCAACTTCGCTGAAATTTGAAACAGTGGGTAATTTTAGGTCTCCCCACATCTGTCCTAAATATGGTTCGGATCAGACTATATTTAGATATAGCTGCCATATAGACCGATCTGCCGATAAAGGGTCTGAAGGCCATAAAAGCTTTTTTTATTACACGATTCCGCTGAAATTTGAAACAGTGGGTAATTTGATGCTTCCCGACATCTGACCCAAATATGGTTTAGATCGAACTATATTTAGATATAGCTGTCATATAGACCGATCTGCTGATAAAGGGTCTAAAGCCCATAAAAGCTTTACTTTTTAACCGATTTAGCTGAAATTTGAAACATTGAATAGTTTTACGCTTCCTAACATAGGACCCAAATATGGTTCGGATCAGACTATATTTAGATATAGCTGCCATATAGACCGATCTGCCGATAAAGGGTCTGAAGTCCATAAAATCTCTATTTATTGCCCAATTTCGCTGACATTTTAAACTGTGTGTTATTTAAAGCCTCCCGACAACTGACCTATGTATGGTTCAGATCGGACTATACTTAGATATGCTGTCATATAGACCGATCTGCTGATAAAGGGTCTAATGGACATAAATGCTTTATTTTTTATACGATTTTGCTGAAATTTGAAACCGTGAGTAGTTTAGGGCTTCCCGACACCTGATGCAAATATGGTTCAGATCGGACTATATTTAGATATAGCTGCCACATAGACCGATCTGCCGATTAAGGGCCTGAAGCCCATAAAAGCTTTAATTATTGCCCAATTTCGTCGAAATTTGAAACAGTTGGTTATTTTAAGCCTCCCGACAACTGACCTAAGTATGGTTCAGATCGGACTATATTTATATACAGCTGCCATATAGACCGATCTCCCGATAAAGGGTCTGAAGCCCATAAAAGCTTTATTCATTGCCCAATTTCGCTGAAATTTGAAACAGTGGGTTACTTAAAGCCTCCCGACAACTGACTAAGTATGGTTCAGATCGAACTATATTTAGATATAGCTGTCATATAGACCGATCTGCCGATAAGGGGTCTGAAGCCCATAAATGCTTTATTTACTACCCGATTTCGCTGAAATTTGAAACAATGGGTAATTTTAGGTAACCCCACATCTGTCCTAAATATGGTTCGGATCAGCCTATATTTAGATATAGCTGTCATATAGGCCGATCTGCCGATAAAGGGTCTGAAGCCCATAAAAGCTTTAATTATTGCCCAATTTCGCTGAAATTTGAAACAGTTGGTTATTTTAAGCCTCTCGACAGCTGACCTAAATATGGATCAAATCGGACTATATTTAGATATAGCTGTCATATAGCCCGATCTGCCGATAAAGGGTCTAATGCCCATAAATGCTTTATTTTTGATACGATTTTGCTAAAATTTGAAACAGTGGGTAGTTTTAGATCTCTCGACATTCGCCCCAAATATGGTTTGGATCGGACTATATATTTAGATATAGCGCAGAGGTGAGATTGCCCACAACGCTGAACGCCTGGGTTCGAATCCTGGCAAGAATTGCATAATCTATGTACCCTTGCAGACATATTGAAATATGGTCCGATTTGGACCAAATTCGGCACGGACATTGAGTGGTCTATTAAGTACAAGACATTGTTCAATTTTGTAGAACAAAATATTTGTCTATTTGTTGGATATATCCAAATTTATACCGATCTTAACCAAGGGGATGTGGAAAAACTAACAAAAGTCACTGTGTCAAATTTCAGCGAAATCGGATTATAACTGCGCCTTTAATGGGCCCAAGACCTTAAATCGACAGATTGGTCTCTATGGCAGCTATATCCAAGTCTGAACCGACCTGGGCCAAACTGAAGAGGGATGTCGAAGGCCCTAGCACAACTCAATGTTCGCAATTTCGGCGACATCTATATGGCAGCTATCCAAATCTGAACCGATCTGGGCCAAATTGAAGAAGAATGTTGAGGGGTCTAACACAACTCACTGTTCGGCGAAATCGAAAAATAAATGCGCCATTTATGGGCCCCAGACCTTAAATCGAGAGATCGGTCTATATGGCAGCTATATCCAAATCTGGAGCGATCCAGGCCAAATTGAAGAACGATGTCGAAGGGTCCTACACAACTCACTGTCCAAATTTTCAGCAAAATCGGATAATAAATGTGGCTTTTATGGGCCTAAGACCCTACATCGGAGGATCGGTCTATATGGCAGCTATATCCAAATCTGATCCAACCGTGGCCAAATTGAAGAAGGGGGTCGAAGGGCTTTACACAACTCACTGTCTTAAATTTCAGCAAAATCAGGTAATAAATGTGGCTTTTATTGGCCTAAGACCCTAAGACCTAAATCTGAGGATCGGTTTATATGGCAGCTATATCCAAATCTGGAGCGATCCAGGCCAAATTGAAGAACGATGTCGAAGGGTCCTACACAACTCACTGTCCAAAATTTCAGCAAAATCGGATAATCAATGTGGTTTTTATGGGCCTAAGACCCTATATCGGCGGATCGGTCTATATGGCAGCTATATCCAAATCTGAACCGACCGTGGCCAAATTGAAGAAGGGGGTCGGAGAGCTTATCACAACTCACTGTCTTAAATTTCAGCAAAATCGGGTAATAAATGTGGCTTTTATGGGCCTGAGACCCTACATCGGCCGATCGGTCTATATGGGGGCTATAACAAGATATAGTCCGATATAGCCCATCTTCGAACTTAACCTGCTTATGGACAAAAAAAGAAACTGTGCAAAGTTTCAGCTCAATATCTTTATTTTTGAAGACTGTAGCGTGATTTCAACAGACAGACGGACAGACGGACGGACATGGCTAGATCGTTTTAGATTTTTACGATGATCAAGAATATCGTTTCTTTATAGGGTCGGAAATGGATATTTCGATGTGTTGCAAACGGAATGACAAAATGAATATACCTCCATCCTTCGGTGGTGGGTATAAAAAGGTAACCAGCACCTACATGTATTCTTTCATTCATGTTAATTAACATTTGCCCAACATTTAGGGGATAAAAATAGATAAAAAGTTCCCTACATTCACAACCAGCGCATGCTCAATTAGTATGGCCTCATCAAAGCTTTTATCCTTTATCCATGAAGGAAAATGCATCAAAGATAGGAGCAAAAAAGCTTTTTTTGATGCATTGTCTCCCTTATACACTCTGTATGGCCCTATTCACATAGCCATGCTTAATAAACAGGTGAACGATGCTTTCGTTGTGGTTTGCCGAAAGGAGTTGCCTCATAAAGGTTTGTCTGTGTGTGCGTATGTGTATGATTGTGGTAACTTTGAATACGCTACCACCTATTCATTGAATGATTTGTTCTGCACATCGACAACATTGAATGGGAGGTGTTTTGTTCTCTCATTCGTTAAATGAATGAAATGAATTTGTGGTATAGACAGACACACCACAAACGTTGAGTAATCAAAATGATATATTGCGCACACCTGACTATATTTTGGGTGGAAGGCAAATGAGTTACAACACCCTCGTTAGCATAGTAAAGAGTTTGTAGTGCTGAAAATACTGATGTATGTATGAACAATGCATATTTTTCTGTATTTCCTAGATCTCTTTTACTGTTTGTGAAGTATGTTTTTTCTTTGGAAGACGACTAAAAAAAATTTAAAGCTTTGAGTGTTTATCTACAGAGTCAAAAAATGTCATATCACTTAAACCCTGCTTTTTATACCCTCCACCATAAGATGGGGGGTATACTAATTTCGTCATTCTGTTTGTAACTACTCGAAATATTCGTCTGAGACCCCATAAAGTATATATATTCTTGATCGTCGTGACATTTTATGTCGATCTAGCCATGTCCGTCCGTCTGTCCGTCCGTCCGTCCGTCCGTCTGTCGAAAGCACGCTAACTTCCGAAGGAATAAAGCTAGCCGCTTGAAATTTTGCACAAATACTTCTTATTAGTGTAGGTCGGTTGGTATTGTAAATGGGCCATATCGGTCCATGTTTTGATATAGCTGCCATATAAACCGATCTTGGGTCTTGACTTCTTGAGCCTCTAGAGTGCGCAATTCTTATCCGATTGGGATGAAATTTTGCATGACGTGTTTTGCTATGATATCCAACAACTGTGCCAAGTATGGTTCAAATCGGTCCATAACCTGATATAGCTGCCATATAAACTGATCTTGGGTCTTGACTTCTTGAGCCTCTAGAGGGCGCAATTCTTATCCGATCAGAATGAAATTTTGCACGACGTGTTTTGTTACGATATCCAACAACTGTGCCAAGTATGGTTCAAATCGGTCCATAACCTGATATAGCTGCCATATAAACCGATCTTGGGTCTTGACTTCTTGAGCCTCTAGAGTGCGCAATTCTTATCCGATTGGGATGAAATTTTGCATGACGTGTTTTCCTATGATATCCAACAACTGTGCCAAGTATGGTTCAAATCGGTCCATAACCTGATATAGCTGCCATATAAACTGATCTTGGGTCTTGACTTCTTGAGCCTCTAGCGTGCGCAATTCTTATCCGATCAGAATGAAATTTTGCACGACGTGTTTTGTTACGATATCCAACAACTGTGCCAAGTATGGTTCAAATCGGTCCATAACCTGATATAGCTGCCATATAAACCGATCTTGGGTCTTGTCTTCTTGAGCCTCTAGAGGGCACAATTCTTATCCGATTTGAATGAATTTTTGCACGAAGTATTTCGTTATAATATCCAACAACTGTGCCAAGTATGGTTGAAATCGGTCCATAACCTGATATAGTTGTCATATAAACAGATCTGGGGATTTGACTTCTTGAGCTTCTAGAGGGCGCAATTCTAATCCAATTGGAATGGAATTTCGCACGACGTGTTTTGTTATGATACCCAACAACTGTGCCAAGTATGGTTTAAATCGGTTCATAACCTGATATAGCTGCCATATAAACCGATCTTGGGTCTTGACTTCTTGAGCCTCTAGAGGGCACAATTCTTATCCGATTTGAATGAATTTTTGCACGAAGTATTTCGTTATAATATCCAACAACTGTGCCAAGTATGGTTGAAATCGGTCCATAACCTGATATAGTTGTCATATAAACAGATCTGGGGATTTGACTTCTTGAGCTTCTAGAGGGCGCAATTCCTATCCGATTTGGCTGAAATTTTGCATGACGTATTTTATTTTTACTTTCAACAACTGTGTCAAATAAGGTTCAAATCGGTTCATAACCTGATATAGCTGCCATATAAACCGATCTGGGATCTTGACTTTTTGAGCCTCTAGAGGTCGCAATTATTATCCGATATGCCTGAAATTTTGTACGATAAATCTGAATCGGTCTATAGCCCGATACAGATTCCATATAAATCGTTCTCTCTATTTTACTTCGATAGCCCCAATGGGCGCAATTCTTATACGAATTGGCTGAAATTTTACACAGGTCTCCAACATATAATTTAATTGTGGTCCGAACCGGACCATATCTTGATATCGTTTTAATAGCAGAGCAACTCTTTTCTTATATCCTTTTTTGCCTAAGAAGAGATGCCGGGAAAAGAACTCGACAAATGCGATCCATGGTGGAGGGTATATAAGATTCGGCCCGGCCGAACTTAGCACGCTTTTACTTGTTTTCATATAATCAATACGCAATGGTTCCCTATATATGCAAATGCATTATGTGGCGGAAGGAATGTTTGGAATGGGAGGAAGTAAAAGGGGAGTAGTAATTATTGACATTTATCTTGAATCTCTGAATGTCGTAGACGATTGGAAAGATATATGCCGAAAGACGATTTTACATACGAACAGTTCAGGCGAAAAAGGAATTGCCTCTGTAGTGCATTTTTCAGTCAGCTCGCCAATCAACCACAAGCTGGGGTGAACATCCTTATGACGAACATCCTTATGTCAGGAATAATAAGGCGGATATCAGTGAAACACACACCATGAAAGTAACAATAAAACAGTGCCACGTAACCCACGTTCCGACGGTATTCAAGTGGAACAATAAAGTTGGATACCATACTGTCCCCTATCACCACTATCGCTATCCTCTGCACACGGTCGAGTAGTTTCAAGCATGTCTTTGGAGCACCGGCCCATACATGCGAGTTGTAGTCCATCTTCGGCCTGATGTAGGTTGAATAGGTAGTAAGAAGATCAGATGAAGTGAAGTATTTCTTGCACCGTTTAAGTAAGCCCAAGCACTTGGATGCTTTTTTCGATATACATGGTGTGCCCAACGGGCATCACATTGTATTCTCATACCAAAAACATCAAGAGCGTTTGATTGTCCAATACACATAACGTCGAGAGTTATTGACGATTGAAAAGAGTCTGCGAATCGTTTGTGAGACAACAAACAGCACTGCGTCTTGCCTGCATTAAAATCTACTCTGTTCATTCGACGCCTCACAGAAATGGTCAGCAAGTCCTGATGGAGTTTATCATCCATAATCCCCCTCCTGTCTCCAATCTCATGGAGACTCGGCCTATTGCCGAATGAAAATGAATGACAAAGATTACTGTCACCCACAGATAAGTAGATTGGATTCGAAGTCTTACTCGGTAGATGGTCAATGAAAATAAGAAAAAGAAAGGGAGAAAGGACAGAGCCTTGTGGTACTCCTGCGGTTGGAACCCAACTACAACAACTTTAATAGCACGATCCTCTAGAAAGCTCGATATAAATCGCGCGAAGTCATTAACGACGCCAAATGCGACAAACTTTGATAGGAGTGCACCAGACCCTATCAACTGCCTTGGGTATATCTAGTGCCACGACCTTACTCTCACCAAACTGGTGCATAGATCGTCTGCATCGTTTCTACAGAAACGCCATCAGGTCGACTGTGGAACGATTTCCGGGGAGCCCATATTGTCGGTCACTAAATACATCACAAGACTTTGAAAACATCACAAGATGGTGGTTGACCATGCTCTCCATATCCTTGGAAAGTGCGGAGCCTTTCGCTATTGGCCGAGAATTTGCAGTGTTGTTCGCCTTACCTTTCTTTGGTACCAGCTGAACGTTCTCAACCTTCCAACCAGGGCTGCGAAGTCGAACGGAGTCTAGTTTTTGAGGCAGGAGTCGAAGTCGCACAATCGAGCCAGAGTCGTAGTTTGGTGCAGAGTTGGTCACGTTGGCCCCAACTCCGAACAGCTCTCCGACTCTGGTTTAATACTCCGATTCTGAATTAGACTCCGATCCGGAGTCGGAGTCGAGGGCTAGACTCCGCAGCACTGCTTCCAACATGCTGGAAAACTCCCGCACGATAAGCAATGTTGAAAAGTTTGCGTAATGGACGGGCAAGCGTCAAAGCACACTTGCACGAAACAAGTGTCGATATACCATCGGGTCCCGGGGATTTATTTACGTCGAGCTTCACAAGCACCCGTTGACTACACCTATCCGAAATAATACCAGAAGCATTGAACTCGATACGCTGTTAATCGTCGGGAGTGGTTGATCGCTATCCGGTAAGCAAGAATTCCCCGCAAACATGACCATGTTCTCCATATCCTTGGAAAGTGCCGAGCCTATCGCTGTTGGCCGAGAATACGCAGGGTTGTTCGCCTCACCCTTCCTAGGTACCAGCTGAACGTTCTCAACCTTGCAACCAGGGCTTCGAAGTCGAACGGAGTCCAGTTTTTGAGGCTGGAGTCGAAGTCGGACAGTTGAGCCAGAGCCGGAGTTTGGTTCAGAGTTGAGCACGTTAGCCCGGACCCCGAACAGCTCTCCGATTCCGGTTTAATACTCCAATTCCGAATTAGACTCCGATCCGGGGTCGGAGTCGAGGGCTAGACTCCGCAGCACTGCTTTCAACACGCTGCGAAGACTCTCTCATGATAAGCAATGTTGAAAAGGTTGCGTAATGGACGGGCAAGCGTCAAAGCACACTTGCACGAAAAAAGTGTCGATATACCGTCAGGCCCCGGGTATTTGTTTACGCCGAGCTTCACAAGAACCCGTTTGACTCCACCTATCCGAAAGAATATCAGAAGCATCGAACTCGATACGCTGTTAATCGTCGGGAGTGGTTGATCGCTATCCGGTAAGGAAGAATTCCCCGTAAACATAACCATGTTCTCCATATCCTTGGAAAGTTCCGAGCCTATCGCTGTTGGCCGAGAATACGCAGGGTTGTTCGCCTCACCCTTCTTAGGTACCAGCTGAACGTTCTCAACCTTGCAACCAGGGCTTCGAAGTCGAAAGGAGTCCAGTTTTTGAGGCTGGAGTCGAAGTCAGACAGTTGAGCCAGAGCCGGAGTTTGGTTCAGAGTTGAGCACGTTAGCCCGGACTCCGAACAGCTCTCCGATTCCGGTTTAATACTCCAATTCCGAATTAGACTCCGATCCGGGGTCCAATTTGAGCAACAGTTCAGTATTGGCATTCACTTTTCCAGTGCAAATAGAAGAAGAAGTACGGTCCAATGATGCCACCAGCCCATTAACCGCACCAAACTGTGAATTTTTCTGGATGCATTGGTAGCTCTTCACCCCAAAAACGAAAATTCTGCTTATTTGCGTACCCATTGAGCCAAAAAGGAGCTTCGTCGTAAAACGAATGAAGCGCGTGATTAACTTGCTTAACATGGCATGCATTTTGATAATAAAATTCAATAATTTGCAAGCGTTGTTGGTTTGTAAGACGATTCAGGGTTAATTTATAGACCTAACTGAAGATATTTGACAGTGAAGCAAAAGACAAAACGTGCGTGAGCTGTTTAAACCCGTGCTGCCAAAAAGATACTAGCTAAAATATCACCCTTTATAACCCGATTTCGCTGAAACTTGAAACAGCGAAATGTTTCAAGCCTTCCGTCATTGCACCTAAATATGGTCCAGATAGGACAATATTTAGATACAGCTGCCATATAGGGCGATCTGCCGATTAAGGGTGTTGAGCCCATAAAAAGCGGATTTTTGCCCAATTTCGCTGAAACTGTGACTTATATAAAAGTTCTCGGGACCTGAATGAAATACGATTAGACCAGCCCCCATTTGCTTGCTATTATTATGGATATAGTAGAGGAGTTGTTATAAAAGAAGGAGGGTATGCAAAGTTCGGCAGGGCCGAACTTATCACATATTTGGTTGTTTAAAAAGTTTTAGGCAAAATATGATTTCGACAAATGCATTGTATTGCGAATTCGCAATTTCGCAGATAAACAAGCTCCATAATCTGTCTGCTTTTCCCCAAAAAGATTACATTCTTCCACCACTCACTAATTTGTGAGCTGTGCAATGGTAGTTGCATGCCTTTTTGAGACTAACATTGGATCATATCAGGGCGCCTTTCTTCTTCTACCATTGCACAGCTCACTAATAAGCCAGGGGTCGAAGCATGTAATCTTTTTCCGGCAAAGTAGACTGATGTCGTTTTTGTAGCCAAATTTTCATGTGTAGGTGACGATCCTCATCAAGCTGCTGTAGGTGAGCAAAGGACCGATCGACACGGGAACAGGGTGGCCATTGGTTATTTAAAGACGCCAATAACTCACCTTTTCATATCGAGCATCATAGGTACTCAGTATTTGAGCAAGAGCCGGTGACGCCCGAACTCTCTGAGACTCTCCGCTCAATACCGCTGATTGTCCGCGACTGCCGTTGCAGCTACTCCGTATGGAGCATTCCACTATCCGCAATCTGTGGATGCGCCCTGTAGCTCGCATCTAAACTTCTTTTGACAGCAATTTACACCACACAGATCAGACCTCAATATTCCAGCCGGTGTGGTGCTCACAGCTATCACGTGCCGGGATCAGCAGACTGATGATCGAGTTTGGTTAACTTGGAAACCACGATCTCTGAAGCCTACCCAAGGCATTAATGGCAACCACATTTTGCCCAAAACCTATATAGAAAATCGCTAATTTCAATTCACTATTATTAATCCCCTTCACTATATGATGGGGTTTACCAATTTCGTCATTCCGTTGAAATACATCGAAATATTGAGCTGGGACCCAACAAAGTATATCTATATTCTTGATCGTCTTTGTCGGTCCGTCTGGCCGTCTGTCTGTCTGACGAAAGCGTGCTAACTTCCGAAGGAATATAACTAGGAGCCCGAAATTTTCCAAAAATACTTCCAATTGGTGTAGGTCCGTTGGGATTGTTATTTGGTAAAATCGATCCATGTTTTGATATAACTGCCTTATAAACCGAGCTTGGGTCCTAATTCCTTAGCCTTTAGAGGGCGCAATTCTTATCCAATGTGGCTGTAATTTTGTGCCTGGTGTTTTGTTATGAATTCCCATAACTTTTCTAAGTATGGTTCAAATCGATTCATAACCTAATCTAGCAGCCATATAAACCGATCTCGGATCTTGACTTCTTAAGCCTCCAGATAGCGCAGTTATTATCCGATTTTGCTGAAATTTTCCATGTTTTTCTTGACTTGCAACAAGTATGGTTTAAATCGTTTCATAGCCGGAAATAGCTCCCATATAAACCGATTTCCTGTTTATGATTCTTGCACCTATAGAGGGCGCAATACTTATACCTTCAACACACGTGCAAAATATGGTCTAAATCGGACCATAAACTGGTATTGCCCCCATATAAACTGATCTGATTTTACTACTTGAGCCCGTATAGGCCACAATTCTTATCAATGGTTTTCAAAATGCAAACCCAGCATGGTCCGAATCGGTCAAACTACTGATTGTCTATTTACTATATAGCCCCAATAGCTAGCAATTCATATCCCTTATCCCTTGTTTGACAATAAAGAAATACTGGACAAAGAACTTGACAAATGCGATCCATGGTGCAGGAAACCTAAGATTCGGCCCGGCTGAACTTAGCACGCTTTTAGTTGTTTTAATTTAAGTTACTCCAATTCAATTCATCTATTTAATTCCTTTATGGAACAAACATTTCCCGATTTGTCTAAATAATACTTACTTTAACCGTTTTGTTCCCACACCCTCTCAAAAACATCAAACGATTTGGAGTGTTAATCAAACATATTCCACTAAACACGCACCAGCTCTTAAGTCCTTATTCCCCAAATGAATAGTTTTCTATTAAGAAAAAAGGGTTAATTCATGCATTACATATCTCTCACCACACATATACTCACACACAAACACAAGTTCACTAAACTATTCAACACGTATATGGCTGTCGATGTTGATGTTGTTGTTCTTCTCATTTACACTTGAAATAATTACAACGTAATTGCACGTAACGTTAGAGGCAAGCTAAGAATATTAAATTTTATAGACATTGAAACCTAATCCACCTGTGGTTTCACATAATCACTTCAACACTCTGGAATTTTAGATGCACACAAACACACACACACACACACACACATAAACAAACACAACGGAATTTAAACACAGCTACGAAATTACATAGGCCAACCAATGTCGCACTTGGTTAAGGATACATTTATGGGTTTTGGGTGAAATCAACAAGTGTTGAAATCTATACGAACACATATGCTCTCAATTACACTCACATATGCTGCATGTATGTATGTACGTATGTATTGTAATGTATATGCAAACCTATTTTAAATTACATATTTGTATATTAGGGTGGAAAAAAACATGATGAAGGCACTGTGGCACAGTAGCATGCCCTTGTAAAAAATACCGAATACTCTTAAAAAAAAAAACAAGTAAAACCGTGCTAAGTTCGGCCGGGCCGAATCTTATATACCCTCCACCATGGATCGCATTTGTCGAGTTCTTTTCCGGGCATCTCTTCTTTGGGAAAAAAGGATATAAGAAAAGATTTCCTCTGCTATTAGAGCGATATCAAGACATGGTCCGGTTTGGACCACAATTAAATTATATGTTGGATGCCTGTGTAAAATGTCAGCCAATTCGAATAAGAATTGCGCCCTTTGGGGGCTCAAGAAGTAAAATAGAGAGATCGATTTATATTGGAAGCTGTATCGGGCCATAGACCGATTCAGACCATAATAAACAAGTACGTTGATGGTCATGAGAGAATCCGTCGTACAAAATTTCAGACAAATCGGATAATAATTGCGACCTCTAGAGGCTCAAGAAGTCAAGATCCCAGATCGGTTTATATGGCAGCTATATCAGGTTATGGACCGATTTGAACCATACTTAGCACAGTAATTGGTTGCATAACAAAACACATCATGCAAAATTTCATCCAAATCGGATGAAAATTGCGCCCTCAATTGGCTTAAGAAGTCAAGACCCAAGATCGGTTTATATGGCAGCTATATCAGGTTGTGAACCGATTTGAACCATACTTAGCACAAATATTGGAAATGATTCCAAAACACGTGCAAAATTTCAGTCAAATCGGACGAGAATTGCGCCCTCTAGAGGCTCAAGAAGTCAAGACCCAAGATCGGTTTATATGGCAGCTATATCAAAACACAGACCGATTTGGCCCATTTACAATCTCAACTGACCTACACTAATAAGAAGTATTTGTGCAAAATATCAAGCGGCTAGCTTTACTCCTTGGAAAGTTAGCGTGCTTTTAACAGACGGATGGACGCACGGACATGGCTAGATCGCCTTAAAATGTCATGACTATCAAGAGTGTATATAATTTATGGGGTCTTAGAAAAATATTTCGAGGTGTTACAAACGGAATGACGAAATCTCGTGCATTTCTCCCACAATACATTTCATTTAAGGCCCATCATATGCTCGATTTAGGGGTGTTTTGGGGAGTGGGGTGGTCCCCCAAACACCTAGCCCAAAAAATATATCAGCATCGTTCTCTACTCTCAAATATCATTTATTGGGTTGCCCAAAAAGAAATTGCGGATTTTTTAAAAGAAAATAAATGCATTTTGAATAAAACTAAGTATGAACTTTAATCAAATATACTTTTTTACACTTTTTTTCCTAAAGCAAGCTAAATGTAACAGCTGATAACTGACAGAAGAAAGAATGCAATTACAGAGTCACAAGCTGTGAAAAATTTTTTCAATACCGACTATATGAAAAATCCGCAATAACTTTTTGGGCAACCCAATATTTGAACCTCATATTGGCATTGGCCTCAAAATTGAATATCAAATCTCAAATACCTTTCATTTAACCCATTATTGCAAAAGTCAGGTTTGGGGTATGAGCCCTAAATATCGAGATCCACTCCCTATAATACCCAAATTGTCATGGTGGGCAAATACATCCCATTTGGGGATTTTTATGGGGGTGGGACGTTCCCTAGGCAGTGGGTCCCGTATTTTGATATCAAATTCGTTGTCTACTCCCAAATACCTTTCATTTGAGCCCCATATTTCCATAGACGCAAACATGACCGGTTTGGGGGGTGTTTCGGGGGATGGGCTGCCGCTCAGTGACTTGGCGCTGAAAATGTATATCAGATTCAGGTTTTACTCTAAAATACCTCTTGTTACAGCCCCATATTGGAATGGTCAGCAAATACGTCCTTATGGGTGATGTTATAGGGGTGGGGTGGCCCCATATACACTTTTTACCGAATACTGATATCAGAGAACTATATCAGATTTGAGCCCCACATTTCTACGGTATTAAATTTGTTCTCTTATAGGGGGTATTTTTGGAAGGGGCGCCCCCTAAAACAGTTGGACATCAGATTCGTTTTCAACGCTCAAATACATCTTATTTAAATCCCATACTGCCATGGTCAGTAAATAAGTTCTGTTTGGGGGGTGTTTTGGGGAAGGGGTGGACCGCCATAAACTTAGTCCCATATTTGGATATCAGACTCGTATTCTTCTAGCAAATACCTTTCATTTGAGTCCCATATTGCCATGGTCGGTAAATATGTCCGATTTAGGGGTGTTTTTGGGGTTGGGGTGGTCCAACCCCAAATACCTTTCAGTTGCGTCCCATATTGTCGTGATTGGTCTAAATACATATTTGGTAGGTTTTAGGGAGGGGCGACCACCCTTGGCACCCCATCCGAAATTTGGATACCAAATACTATTTTTAGGGTACTAAAAGAGAACACACAAAATTTCGGTTTAATCGCACCCGTCACCGAGATCTGGCGTTTCTGAAAATTAGGGTAAGGGGGTGGGTCCGCCCCACATTAAGATATCAAAAAATGTAGTACCCTATTTTCATCACGGGATCATTATGCACCATCACTGAAAATTTCATGGAAATTGGTTCAGCCGTTTTTGAGCCTATAAGGAACACACAAACAAACCAGTAAGAAAGGGCAAAAGTCGGGCGATGCCGACTATATAATACCCTACACCTACCCTATAAATACAATGTGGGAACTATATCCAATTCTGGACCAATTTTGATGGACCTCGGCGAGCTTCAAACTGTAACTGTAACTAGTTGACAGATGACAACATTATGAATTGCTATATGCTATATCTACTTCTGAACCGATTTCGAGAAAAACTTCTCAGATAATGTAGTAGTCGTCGAGAAAAGGGTTGTGCAAAATTTTGGCAAGATTGGTCAATAAATGCGCTTGCAGAACATAGTCCCTCCTGCAAAATTTCGACAGAATCCGTTAACAAATGAGCACTTTTTTGCAATATTTCTCAAAATCGGACAAACATATATATGGGAGCTATACCTAAATCTGAACCGATTTCGAGCAAACTCCTCAGATACTGTGGCAGTCATCGAGAATAGCGTTTTGCAAAATTTTGGCAAGATGGGTCAATTAATGTGCTTGCTGTGACTCTAGAAGTTAAAATCGAGCGATATATATATGAGAGCTATATCTAAATCTGAACCGATTTCCATGAAATTCCCAGTAATGTCGAGAGTCATAAAAAAAATCCATCCTGCCAAATTTTAAGGAAATCGGTTAACGAATGACCATTTTATTGCATTATTACTGAAAATCGGACGAACATACATATGGGAGCTATATCTAGATTTGAACCAAATTTTTCCCATTTCAATAGGCTTTGTCTCTAGGCCGAAAAACATGCCTGTACCAAATTTTAATACGATCGGATGGAAACTGCGACCTGTATGTTGTACACAAATGAACATGGACAGACAGACGGACAGGCACACGGACGGACAGACAGACGGACATAGCTAAATCGAATCAAAAAATGATTCTGAGTCGATCGATATACTTATCAATGGGTCTATCTCTCATCCTTTTGGGTGTTACAAACTAATTCACTAAGTTATAATACCCTGTACCACAGTAGTGGTAAAAAAACCGCCAAACAAACACAAATTGATTTTTATATATAAGATTATGTGACCCCCTGACACTTGGGGCCAAAGTTGAGTATCAAAATCTTACTCTGGTTTTACATACCTTTCATTTGATACTTATAATGCCCTAATCGTTAAAAATGTATTTGGGGAGCTGTTTTTGGGGGTGGGTCGACCCCCCTGAAACGAGGGACTAAAGTTGTGTATCAAAATCTTACTCTTCTTTTGCGCACCACTCATTTGATACCTATATTGCCCTAATCGGTAAAAATTTATCGTGGGAGTTGTTATTGGAGGTGTGGCGATCCCCCCTGATACTAGGGGCCAAAGGTGTGTATCAACATTTTACTCTACATTTTACTATGTTACTCCAATTCAATTCATCTATTTAATTCCTTTATGGAACAAACATTTCCCGATTTGTCTCAATAATACTTACTTTAACCGTTTTGTTCCCACACCCTTTCAAAAACATCAAACGATTTGGAGTGTTAACACATATTCCACTAAACACGCACCAGCTCTTAAGTCCTTATTCCCCAAATGAATAGTTTTCTATTAAGAAAAAGGGTTAATTCATGCATTACATATCTCTCACCACACATACACTTACACACACACAATTTCACTAAACTATTCAACACGTATATGGCTGTCGATGTGTTGTTCTTCTCATTTACACTTAAAATAATTACAACGTAATTGCACGTAACGTTAGAGGCAAGCTAAGAATATTAAATTTTATAGACATTGAAACCTAATCCACCTGTGGTTTCACATAATCACTTCAACACTCTGGAATTTTAGACGCACACAAACATACACACACACATAAACAAACACAACGGAATTTAAACACAGCTACGAAATTACATAGGCCAACCAATGTCGCACTTGGTTAAGGATACATTTATGGGTTTTGGGTGAAATCAACAAGTGTTGAAATCTATACGAACACATATGCTCTCAATTACACTCACATATGCTGCATGTATGTATGCACGTATGTATTGTAATGTATATGCAAACCTATTTTAAATTACATATTTCTATATTAGGGTGAAATTGGAGTTAATTTTTTGGGAAAAACATGATGAAGGCGCTATGCCAGTAGCCCGCCCCTGTGAAAAGTACCGAAAAAACAGTACGAAAAAAGTGAATATTCTCATAAATTTTATATTAAGAAAAAGGAGCAAACTTCTCCCCTATCAAAGCGTGCTGTCCGATTCAAATTTATGTTCAATGATAAGAAGCCTTCTTTTGTAGCACCTGTAGGACTCGTCCCGGTCCAAAGGACAAATCACCGCGGGAACTGGGTGGCCATTGGTTATTTAAAGGCGCCAATAACTCGCCTTGTCATATCCACCATCATAGGCAATTAGTATTCGTGCAAGAGTCGGTGCCGCCCGGCCTCTAACTGAGACTCTCCGCTTGATACCGCTGATTGTCCGCGACTCCCGTTACAGTTACTCCGTATGCAGCATTCCAATATCCGCAACCTGTGGACGCTCCCGGTAGCTCGCAGCTAAGGTTCTCTTGAGAGAATTGAACACCACTCAGAACACATCTCAATGTTCCAGCCTGTATGGTGTTCAAAGCTATCCCATGCCGCGACTAACTTCATTTTATTAAAATACGTTTCTATGTCCAAGAAGGCCGCCGTAATGAAAGCGAGTACACAAAAATTTCCTTTACGATGTGGTTGGGTGCATAACTAACCACATCGTGAGATGCACTGTCAACCCACCGTCCCTAAGTCTAAGAGACAAACCTGTGAAAGATCGAGACGGTCCCTGCTACACGTGGCAATTCGTATCTCCAGAATGAGGATCCTGATTGGTCCAAAGTCCCTGGGCACGGTTTTCCCCGCCTTGGGGATGAAAACCACCCTTAGCTTCCACCAATCGCTCCGGTAGAACGCACTTCCTAAAAATCATCCCATGGTGTAGAATGGCGCACGGTCCTGCCCTTTACATTTAAGCAGGCAGTACGCTATCCGGAGGCCACCGTAGCGGAGAGGGTAGCATGTCCGCTTTCTAATCCTGGCGAGACCATCAGAAAAAAATTTCAGCGGTGGTTTTCCCCTCCTTATAAAACTTCTCTCCAAAGAGGTGTGGCACTGCGGCACGCCGTTCGGACTCGGCTATAAAAAGGAGGCCCCTCATCATTGAGCTTAAACTTGAATCGGACTGCACTCATTGATATGTGAGAAGTTTGGACCCTGTTTCTTAGTGGAATGTTCATGGGCAAAATTTGCATTTTTTGCAATTTGCAATTTTGTACGCCATTCGGTTCCATTGACTTATAGGGTTCAAACAAATTCCACTCCCAGAGTATCCTCCTCTGCATTATTATGTCCTCAACGAGCACAAAGAAAAGTTCGTAGCATCCAATAGCTCGAGTGTCGCAGAACGTCCAGTTTCCGTTATTTCATTGAATAGGAATACCAAGGATCTGTGGATTCTTAGTGAGTACCCTGCGGAGTCTGGAGGACCCATTCAATCCCGTACCGAACGCAAAAATAAACCCATGAGGACTTATTGGGCTATAACACCTCACTCTAGGTGTGCAGTCTTCAGGGAATTATCAAACAAGTAAATGAGTGAGGGCAAAACTGCACTTTAAAGTGACGATTTCGATTCCAATTCTGAAACTGGACCCGGGAACGACCTATGGGCCCTTGAAACTTTTGAACCCTCTGGGTAATATGGGTATCAAATGAAAGAGTAGAGCAGAGTAGAGTAGAGTAGAGTAGAGTAGAGTAGAGTAGAGTAGAGTAGAGTAGAGTAGAGTAGAGTAGAGTAGAGTAGAGTAGAGTAGAGTAGAGTAGAGTAGAGTAGAGTAGAGTAGAGTAGAGTAGAGTAGAGTAGAGTAGAGTAGAGTAGAGTAGAGTAGAGTAGAGTAGAGTAGAGTAGAGTAGAGTAGAGTACAGTAGAGTAGAGTACAGTACAGTAGAGTAGAGTAGAGTAGAGTAGAGTAGAGTAGAGTAGAGTAGAGTAGAGTAGAGTAGAGTAGAGTAGAGTAGAGTAGAGTAGAGTAGAGTAGAGTAGAGTAGAGTAGAGTAGAGTAGAGTAGAGTAGAGTAGAGTAGAGTAGAGTAGAGTAGAGTAGAGTAGAGTAGAGTAGAGTAGAGTAGAGTAGAGTAGAGTAGAGTAGAGTAGAGTAGAGTAGAGTAGAGTAGAGTAGAGTAGAGTAGAGTAGAGTAGAGTAGAGTAGAGTAGAGTAGAGTAGAGTAGAGTAGAGTAGAGTAGAGTAGAGTAGAGTAGAGTAGAGTAGAGTAGAGTAGAGTAGAGTAGAGTAGAGTAGAGTAGAGTAGAGTAGAGTAGAGTAGAGTAGAGTAGAGTAGAGTAGAGTAGAGTAGAGTAGAGTAGAGTAGAGTAGAGTAGAGTAGAGTAGAGTAGAGTAGAGTAGAGTAGAGTAGAGTAGAGTAGAGTAGAGTAGAGTAGAGTAGAGTAGAGTAGAGTAGAGTAGAGTAGAGTAGAGTAGAGTAGAGTAGAGTAGAGTAGAGTAGAGTAGAGTAGAGTAGAGTAGAGTAGAGTAGAGTAGAGTAGAGTAGAGTAGAGTAGAGTAGAGTAGAGTAGAGTAGAGTAGAGTAGAGTAGAGTAGAGTAGAGTAGAGTAGAGTAGAGTAGAGTAGAGTAGAGTAGAGTAGAGTAGAGTAGAGTAGAGTAGAGTAGAGTAGAGTAGAGTAGAGTAGAGTAGAGTAGAGTAGAGTAGAGTAGAGTAGAGTAGAGTAGAGTAGAGTAGAGTAGAGTAGAGTAGAGTAGAGTAGAGTAGAGTAGAGTAGAGTAGAGTAGAGTAGAGTAGAGTAGAGTAGAGTAGAGTAGAGTAGAGTAGAGTAGAGTAGAGTAGAGTAGAGTAGAGTAGAGTAGAGTAGAGTAGAGTAGAGTAGAGTAGAGTAGAGTAGAGTAGAGTAGAGTAGAGTAGAGTAGAGTAGAGTAGAGTAGAGTAGAGTAGAGTAGAGTAGAGTAGAGTAAAGTAGAGTAGAGTAGAGTAGAGTAGAGTAGAGTAGAGTAGAGTAGAGTAGAGTAAAGTAGAGTAGAGTAGAGTAGAGTAGAGTAGAGTAGAGTAGAGTATTGACTGAAGAAGTTGAAAGGAGAAGATGTGTGAGGTGGGCAGTTGTTGGGAGAAGATGGGTGAAGTGGAGAGTTTTGAGAAAGGGAGTTGTAAAGAGTGAATGGGTGAGGTAGGGAGTTGAAAGGAGAGGATGGGTGAGTTGGGTAGGGGAGTGCTGAGGAGGGGAGTGGTTAGGAGGGGAGTGGTGAGGAGGGGAGTGGTGAGGAGGGGAGTGGAGATAAGGGAAGTGAGGATAAGGGAAGTGCTGAAGATGGCAGTGGGGATAAGGGGAGTGGTAATGAGGGGAGTGGTGATGAGGGGAATGTTGATGAGGGGAGTGGTGATGAGGGGAGTGGTGATGAGGGGAGTGGTGATGAGGGAAGTGGTGATGAAACAGTACAGTACAGAGCAGAGTAGAGTAGCGGTAGAGTAGAGTAGAATAGAGTAGAGTAGCGGTAGAGTAGAGTAGCGGTAGAGTAGAGTAGTGGTAGAGTAGAGTAGCGATAGAGAAAAGTAGCGGTAGATTAGAGTAGCGGTAGAGTAGAGTAGCGGTAGAGTAGAGTAGCGGTAGAGTAGAGTAGCGGTAGAGTAGAGTAGCGGTAGAGTAGAAAGGCGGTAGAGTAGAGTAGTGGTAGAGTAGAGTAGCGGTAGAGTAGAGTAGCGGTAGGGTAGAGTAGAGTAGACTAGAGTAGTTTCCGACCGATTCTTGGTCCTCGTTGAGTTCTAAGATGATCCAGCTTTGTGCGCTCGTCCGTTTGTCTGTCTGTCCGTCTGTCTATTTAAATCAAGCTACAGTCTTTAAAAACGAAGATATTGATCTGAAACTTTGCACAAGTCCTTCTTTTGTCCATAGGCAGGTTAAGTTTGAAGATAGGCTAATTGATATGATATCTTGATATAGGCCCTTTATAGACCGATCTCTTGATTTAGGGACTTAGGCTTAAAAAGCTGCATTTGGTTTGGCCGAAATTGGACATTTGACAACATTTGATCCCTTCTGCGGGACACACATACAGCAGATGTTTTTTAGTATCTTCTTCGTCGACATCGTCACAGCTTCGGCATAAGTCGTTACTGGGAACCGTCAGTTTTTCGATCAGACAATGAACAGTCATGGCGGACACTCGTCTCATTCGTCTTCTCCTCTTCGTTTTTCGTATTTTTTCTTAGACTTCAAGCGATCATATTATTATGTGTCACCAAGAATTGACTGACCTAAATTGCTCCAGCGGAACAGTCTACTACACAGATGACTACTTTTGGCGAAGAATCTGTGGACTATTTGCTTCGAAGGGGTTCATCCACAAACAAGTTTCGTGGGTCGAATGATGTTTTGTTAAGGGGTCCTACGCATATATCCATGATTCGCCACCTGTGGCAATTTTATAAACGTATGGTGGAAGAAATGCCCAAGGATGTTCTATCTCACGGTATGTCTCATGATGATCTTGCATTATGAGTTCACGCGCGACATCAATGGTGTTCTATGATACAACGGTAGTTGGATGGATGACCTACGCGGAATTCATCCTTGAGAGAGCATCGGCCAATATTGTTTTCATTAAAATAGGTTTTCACAGCTCCATGGTCCCTCATCGAATAAGTTCATCAATGGACTCTTGGCGAGGTAATCCATGCCGAAATGGTCGCACAAAAATATTCTCCAGGTAATTCTATTTTTAGTCAAATTAATTTTTTCAAGTCAATGCAAACAACGCGAATGATGGTCGTATGTCAAAATGTTCTGAGTACGATTATGCAAAAAAAAGTTTCCAACTTCCAAATGAAATGTAAGATTGCACCTGGCAATACTTAGTCTGGCCGAGGCGAGACATTTATATAGTAGCCCTCGTACAATTAGATGTAATAAGTTATAAGCCCTGTCCATCAGCTGTAGAGTAAATGCAAATATTGCCCATAAACATTCCTGTAGATTAGGTGTAAGGTTAGGTTGAAAAAAGGGTGCAGATGTTAATCTGGCCCATGCTTATGTCTGGTATTGTGTCCCCACCTAAGAGTCGGTATCTTTCAGCCGATAAAGACGAGCAAAGACAAAGGAAATACTCCAACGTCTCATCATCTTCAGCACATGCCCTAAACATGCTACACTTGCAGCACCGATTTTACATAAATGAGTTCGTAGTCCTATGTGTCTCGCCATTATACAATAGCCATACTGACCTCCTTCTTGCTTCCTTTCAGTAATAGCCTCGTTTTCTCACGATCTGAATCCCCCCATAGGATTTCGGCCGTTCTACCGACCGTTTCGCTGTTCCATAGGGTTGCATACGCATTCATCGCCCACGCCCTTTACACGGACTGCGTGGACCCGAAAGACTTCGAAATCGTCTGCCCTTTGATTACACCTTACTCCGTTATGATCCGGCACCCAATCGATGTGGATTTTGCCATCCTCAGAGAAAATTTCACTAAGGAACAGGGACAAACTTATCACATATCAATGAGTGCAGTCCGATTCAAGTTGAGCCTAATAAAAAGGACCTTCTTTTTATATCCGAGTCGAAACGGCGTGCCACAGTGCGACACCTTTTTGGGGAGAAGTTTTTACATGGTAAAGTATTGGGTTGCCCAAAAAGTAATTGCGGATTTTTTAAAAGAAAGTAAATGCATTTTTAATAAAACTTAGAAGGAACTTTAATCAAATATACTTTTTTTCTAAAGCAAGCTAAAAGTAACAGCTGATAACTGACAGAAGAAAGAATGAAATTACAGAGTCACAAGCTGTGAAAGAATTTGTCAACGCCGACTATATGAAAAATCCGCAATTACTTTTTGGGCAACCCAATATTTCACAAATGTTGCCAGCATTAGGAGGGGAAAACCACCGTTGAAAAAATTTGTTTTTCTGTTGATCTTCTCATATGCGGACATGCTAACCTCTGCGCTATGGTGGTCTCCACTTATATAGAAAAGGTCATAAAATTATATCCTCAATATTTTTCGCTTCACCCTAATATTCATTCCCTTTCATTTCCCTAAAAACGTTTTTGCCAACACGTTTACATTTCATTAACGCATTTTGAAAAGCAATTATGCATGCAACTATGCCTGGATATTTGGTACATGGGAAAATAAACAGATAGTACTTTATATGTGTGTATAGGTGTTTACAATACAGTCTCAACATATGAATGTATGGTAAATACATGTGAATTTCAAACACCATTCAAATGAAACTGCCAATGCAATATAGGAGACCTAAAAAGCGAAGCTGTTAAAATTGTTTTAAAAAATTTAAAAATATTTTGAAAGGATTACCACAACTCGAGAACTATTTTTTATGTCAAGCTAAGATTTTTTACTTTAAAATGTGTGTTCACACCCATTGGAACCAATTTCTCATACAGCCCTCGACATATATGTATAAATTTTGTCTGAGGGTAGACGACACATTGGAGACTAATTTTTGTGCACTTAAACTCCTAATTAAACAGATGTATGGCTGAATGACAGTTGGTGCGTAATTCAAGTACTTAACCAGGAAGTAGGAAATGAAGTGTGTAACGAAGTGTGGTTGCAAACTGAGTGAGTGAGTGTGGATTTAAAAGTGTGTGTGTGAGTGTGTGTGTTTGTGCTTAGATAACTACATTGTGATGTAGTTGTTTACAATTAGTGTAATCCTGCCGCAAAATAAAGTGATACAACCGCAAATAACTCCACGCACAAAAAGCCTACTTGAGAAGCTTCTGCCCCGTCCCGTAAACAATTCAGCTTCACTTTTATTTCAGCCGCCTCCCCGAATATAAAACCACATACTTTGAAACATAACATTGTGGGTGGAGATATTTCACATCACATTGTTTGCTTTTAGGATGAAGAATTTACACCAAAAATCCGCAGAGTTACTTGAAAAATTATCGTGGTTTACGAAATTAATTTAACCCCCCCTCACCAATCTATGGTTGAGGTAAGTGTTCCCTGAGTTGTACTATGTGTGAGAATTTTTATATGTGGCACTTTCCTAAACCTTTGATGGCTTGGGAAAGTGCCACCACATTTTCATTAAAAGTAAACAAAGTAAGACCTTTTCGATGTGTTAAGGATGTGATGTCTTTGTTGTCTTCAATTCATTGGTTGGCAATTCTTTACTGGCTGGAACACGCAGACAATTTTTACTATGATTAAAAATACGTTTTGGAAGTGAAAAAAAAAAATCAAACGGAAAAAACGCAACTACAGCACATGGCTTGTGAAAAATAATGGAACACAATTAAATGAAAATACTTGATCTTACATAGCTCCCGTCATAGATGGTATTTGTCAAGTTCTTTGAAGAACGTCATAGGTCGAAATATAAGCTGTATTCAAGTATGGTCCCATTAAGACCATTTAAGGCGAAACTCTCGAGAGGGCCAAAATATCGCCCTCATCTATTTTTCATAATGTAAATGGCAGCCTGCCTTCAGACTCATTCAGAAGTTTTCGTCCATTGTGAGACATCATGGAATAGAAGAAGAAAGATGCCTTCTAGTTCCTACCGTTGAACTATCCAGATCACTTTATAAACCCCAACAACTTGCGTTTGTTTACATCCGCTAAATCAGACAAGATCTAAAAGAAATTAGAACCTAAAGTGGAACTCTTTCTGACCACCAATGAGGGACACACACACAGTTGACGTTCAATAGACCCTTCTCCCTCGACGTCCTCACAGCTTCGGCAAAAGTTGTTACTGGGAAATTTCAGTCTGTCAGCAAGTTTTCCGATCAGACAGAGACCTGTCATTACGGACACAATGGCTGAGACATTCATTATAGCCAGCGAGAGCAAAGCGTTAGGGCACATAATTTTAGAATGCTCACAACAACCCCTTTGTAACCATCATACAGTTGACGTCCAATAGTCCCTTCTCCCTCGACGTCCTCACAGCTTCGGCAAAAGTTGTTACTGGGAAATTTCAGTCTGTCAGCAAGTTTTCCGATCAGACAGAGACCTGTCATTACGGACACAATGGCTGAGACATTCATTATAGCCAGCGAGAGCAAAGCGTTAGGGCACATAATTTTAGAATGCTCACAACAACCCCTTTGTGACCATCATCATTCGTTGCCCTTCGGGCCTGATCCTGAAGACTAAGCTTACATGTCGCTAGAGGCATACCCTCGCAGAGCATACCTGTAGCGCAGAGGTTAGCAAGTCCACCCATGATGCTGAACGCCTGGGTTGGAATGCTGGCGCTATCGGTGGTTTTCCCTCGTAATGCTGGCAACATTTGTAAGGTGCTATGAAATGTAAAACTTCTCTCCAAAGAGTTGTCGCACTCCGGCACGCCGTTTGGACCGGCTATCAAAATGAGGCTTCATATCCTTGAGGTTGAACTAGCATCGGACTCTACTCATAGATATCTGAGAAGTTTGCCCCTGCTCCTGAAGACTTAGCTTGCATGTCGCTAGAGGTATACTCTCTCAAGCTCGTCCGCTTTACAATTCCCTGGGATATCTCTGTGGCCCGGCACCCAGAACAGGTGAATTTTGAACTGTTCAGCCATCTCGTTGAGAGATCTGCGGCATTCGAGGGCGGTTTTTGTGTTCAGAAATACGTTCTCCAGAGATTTGATGACTGTCTGGCAGTCTGAGAAGATATTTATGCCAATCGTCGTTATGACATTATATCTTAGCCATTCCACCACTTCCTTAATTGCAAGGATCTCCGCTTGATACGCACTGCAGTGGACGGGTAACCTTTTCGATTTGACCAGTTCTAGATCTTTAGAGTACAACCCAAAGCCCACCAGGTCGTTTAGTTTGGAACCATCCGTATAGAAGTCTATGTAACTTCTGTTCCAAGGGATATCGTAGTTCCAATCGTAACCGTAACCACCATGTGACCAATAAGAAAGCTTCCTTAACCTCACGGCAGTGGTTGCTGCAATTTGTTCAGCCATAATGTCCAGAGGCATTATGTGTAGCATTAAATTGAGTGCATAAGATGCGGGTGAGATGATCAAACAAACCATCCCTTGGATCCAGTTGAGTATTAGGGGTAGTTGTACTATTGAAGCGCCGTCCACCAGACCACAACACCATATACCATGACAGGTCTGACGACTGCAGTATATACCCAGCGCATGAGACGCGGTTTAAATTTTTGCCAATGGCTTTCTTGCAGGTGTATAGGGCAAGAGTTGCCTTTCTTGGCCTTTCCAAAATGTGACATTTGATTTGGGATTTTGCGCTTTCAGTAAATGGAACATTCTATCCTCCCAAGAGACAGGTGACACTGTAGGTAACTTGTATCTCCTGGTGAAAAGAACTATTTTTGTCTTGCACGGATATACGACTAGACCAGTTTCTGTATCCGACTTCGCTGCTGAACGTAGAGCGCAATAAAGATGCGACTCTGCAAACAAATCCCTCAAAAGCGACGCGCAAAAGTGAAAGAAGTTGCCTTACATGAAGTAGTGTTTTTAGGCGTTAAAGTTGAGGCATTCCTCTGCTGACCCATCTTTTTAGATCTACAGATCCCAGGCCTGCCGTAATGGATCTTTTAATAAGTAAGTTATAACTTAACTTTCTTACGGTGATGAGGTGATGCCTAGAAACTCCAAGTCCTTCATGATTGACGACGGTTTTAAATGATTAAAAACACCTTCAATGTCAAGATATGGTACCTTGATCCTTGACAGCGAAAGAAAAATCTATGTAGTCGACCAGTTCGTGAAGGGCTGTTTCAGTGGACTTGCCCCATATGCATGCTATTGCTGCGACAGCCGATGTCCAGGGCTCTTTCCTTTCTATCAACCTCTCAAGACTTTCGGTTTGAAGGATGACGGACTAATAGGGCGAAAATCTTTGGCATGATACGGTTTTCCTGCTTTTGAAATGAAAATTGCCTTTGTGTCCCTCCATCCCACAGTTATATGCGTCATGCCGATACAGGCAGAGTATATCTCCCTAAGCCAATGATCCAGTCTGTCAGACAGAGCTTGTAATTGTACCGAAGATACATCATCAGGGCCTGGCGACTTAAAGGAGTGGAAGCTTTTTATCGCTCAAAGGAATTTCGGCTCAAACGCAATTTCCCCAGTTACTTCGGACGGATGCATACCAGTTACAACCTCTTCGGGCGCCACGTTGTTCGATGAAGAGCTTCCCGGGAAATTGTGTCAGCGAGTAATTCTAGTATTTCCTAACTAGATATTGTCCATGCATTCTCTGCCATTTGAATATATGCCACTATAATAAGTATTGAGGTTCGAATCTTCCTTAGCCTAGAGGCTAAGCTGCAGAACTCCACTCAGAATTTGTTCTGAGCCTTTTGAGCTCGCATTTGTGTGTTCTTACATCAGCCTTATATACCTTCCAATCGTGTGGTGCCCTTGTGGCTTTAACTCTGCTGAAGAGCTTCCTGCAGACCTTGCTTAGACCAACCAGTTCTGGGATCCACCATGCCGGTCGCTGTTTGCCTCTTTGCTTGGCACAAGGACATGCTGTCCTAAGCGAGTTCAGGACCTTCGTGATCCGCTTAAACAGTTTCCACTTCCTTTTCTGGTCTAGAAGGAATATACGTGAAGAATTTGTGACTGTTGTTAAGGCGCGGGACCTCTTCTGCAGTATTTTCGCCAAGGTTGAAACTAATCTACCGATTATCAGAGAAGCTGTGGTCATCCAACGCTTTCTAGTCGTATATCCTTCCGCTTATATCTTCCGAAACTAAGGTGGGTTTATTTCCTTTATTACAAACCGCCAGATTGGTATCTTAATTTCCCCACATCTGTAAATGTGCATTAGCATCACTTCCTACAATGAGGCTCTTTTCACCTGCAGAAGTGGCTTCATCTATCAACTTTAGGCTTGAAGGCGGAATCTCTGAATCGTGCGCCATATATAGGAAAGCCAGCCAGTAATGAGACTTATAAATTTCAAGACTGGCTATTACTGAGTCTTCAGTGCTTAGCGACGGTTGAGGAAAAACATTGAGACTACTCTTTAAAAGAATACAGGCTCTGTGTCTTCCATTCCCAGTTCCCTCGAGAAGTTGAAATTCACGTAGCATTCCTCCACACTTCCATGGCTATTGAATTTGATCCACGTCAAAACCTCCTGCCATCAGTAGAACCGTTAGTGCCGCCGAAGCAACCTTACATGGTTGTTGTTGTTACCACATTCCCATGTGGAGGTGGCGATCCTCGACAAGCTCCATGGGTAAGCAAGCTCGTTCCAGTCCATAGGACCGATCGCCGTGGAAACGTCATAGCCATTGGTTATTTAAAGGCTCCAATAACTCACCCTGCCATATCGAGTATCATAGGCACTCAGTATTTAAGCAACAGATGGCGCCACTTGACCTCTCACTGAGACTCTTCCTCAATACCGCTAATTGTCCGCAACTGCAGTTGCAGCTACTCTGTATATGGAGTATCCCACTATACGCAGCCTGTGGACGTGCCCCGTAGCTGTCAGTTGAGCTTCTCGTAATGACGATGAACATCACACAAATCGGAGCTGAGAGTTCCAGCCTGTATGGTTCTCATAGTCATTCCGAGCCAGGGAATCAATCATGTAAGAGATTTAGCTGCAGAAAGCGGACCATAGTTAGGGTTTAGAATTTCCATTACTGTTGCGTTAGCTTCGTCTTCTCAGTCGGCCAGGAGTTCCTTCTCACATGAGTTTCCTTACGCATCCAGGGGCAGCTGAGAAAGCAGTGGAACCAATCTTCCTCAGGACACCGAACACTAGCGGAGAGACTGATTCCTCTTTATATGCTTCTCTAGCTGCTGCTGTCGAAGTGCCTTTTGAGTTCTGTTCTTCCCCGCTGGCGCATACCTTGAGCCCAATCCAAAACCGGATGACCCCCTCACACAGGGCTTGTATGGTTCCGTTTCGACACCTTCTTCTCCTATTTCGATCATGGTAGGGGCACATCCAGTCTCCTGCAATCTTACAGACTTTATAGATGTGGTCGATAGTTTCTTAGGCAAGGGTTCAGCAACAACTGCTGTATCATCTCCTGATTCCCCAAACCTACCGCTTCCATAGGTCTTCAGCTACAACTTGTTGAATCCGAACTACATCAGGCTTGTTGAGATTCGAGAGACAGGCGGAGTCTTATACGAATACTGCATGTCTCCGGTCCAACAGCCTCATCCAATCTTGCATTCGGTGGTTGAAAGATTGGGATTACAGTCCCATAGTGGTGGAGGGTACAAAAAGAGAATTCGCTCGGCCGAACTTAACGCGATTTTATTTTTTTATACCCACCACCATAGGATGGGGGTATACTAATCTAGTCATTCCGTTTGTAAAAACCTTGAAATATTGATCTAGGACCCCATAATGTATATATATTCTTGATTGTCTCGAAATTCTGATTCGAACTAGCCATGTCCGTCCGGCCGCTGTCGAAATCATCATAGCGGTTGAACGCGTATAAACCGATCTTCCAATTTGACTTCTTGAGCCCATGGAAGCCACAACTTTTGTTCGATTTGGCTGAAATTTCGCACTTAGTGTTCTGTTATGACTTTTAACAACTGTGCTGAGAACGGTTCAAATCGGTCAAGAACCTGATATAGCTCCTATATAAACCGATCTCCCGATTTGACTTTTAAAGCCCCTGGAAGCCGCAATTTTTGTCCGATTTGGCTGAAATTAGGCACATAGTGTTCTGTTATGACTTTCAACAACTGTGCCATGTACGGTCCAAATCGGTCAAGAATCTGATATAGCTCCCATATAAACCGATCTCCCGATTTGACTTTCTGAGCCCCTGGCAGCCTCAATTTTCATCCGATTTGGCAGAAATTTTGAACATAGTGTTCCGTAATGATTTCCAATAACCGTGCTAAGTATGGTTTAAATCGATGAAGAATCTTATATAGCCCCCATATAAACCGATCTCCCGATTTTACTTCTTAAGCCCCTGGAAGCCACAATTTATGTCCGATTTGGCTGAAATTAGGCACATAGTGTTCTGTTATGACTTTCAACAACTGTGCCAAGTAAGGTCCATATCGGGCAAGAACCATATATAGCTCCTATATAAACCGATCTCCCGATTTGACTTTTTGAGCCCCTGGCAGCCTCAATTTACATCCGATTTGGCTGAAATTTTGCCCAAAGTATTCTGTTATGACTACCAACAAAGGAGCCGAGTGCAGTTGAAATCGGTTTATAATCTGATATAGCTCCCATATAAACCGATCTCCCGATTTGATTTCCTGAGCCCCTGAAAGCGTCAATTTTTGTCCAATTTGGCTGAAATTTTGTACTTGGTGTTCTGTTATAACTCCCAATAACTGTGCCAAGTATGGTTTAAATCGATGAAGAATCTGATATAGCCCCCATATGAACCGATCTCCCGATTTTACTTCTTAAGCCCCTGGAAGCCACCATTTTTGTCCGATTTGGCTGAAATTTTGCACATAGTGTTCTGTTACGACTTTCAAAAGCTGTGCCATGTACGGTCCAAATCGGTCAAGAATCTGATATAGCTCCCATATAAACCGATCTCCCGATTTGACTTCCTGAGCCCCTGGCAGCCTCAATTTACATCCGATTTGGCTGAAATTTTGCCCAAAGTATTCTGTTATGACTACCAACAACTGAGCCGAGTGCAGTTCAAATCGGTTTATAATCTGATATAGCTCCCATATAAACCGATCTCCCGATTTGACTTCCTGAGCCCCTGATAGCCTCAAGTTTTGTCCGATTTGGCTGAAATTTTGTACTTGGTGTTCTGTTATGACTCCCAATAACTGTGCCAAGTACGGTTTAAATCGGGCAAGAACATGATATGGCTCCCATATAAACCGATCTCCCGATTTGACTTCTTGATCCCTTACAAGTCGCGATTTTTATCCGATTTGGCAGAAAATTTGCATATAGTGTTCTGTTATGACTCTCAAAAACGAGTACGGACCAATTCGGTCTTTAACTGGATATAGCTCCCATATTTTAGCAGAATTCATGATAGTGGGGTCCCAAGATTCGGCCCGGCCGAACTTGACACGCTTTTACTTGTTTTACGATAATCTCAATATATCTGTCGTCTACTGTTGAACTTTTACTTTTCGTGTTAAGGTTTTTGAGCTTAGGTTCATCATCCAAAATCATCACTTTGTCTCTTGCCTGGAATGAAAGTGTTGGTGTGATTTTCAAAGTGAAGTGACGTTGATGAATTTCGTTCACATATATTCACCCACCACACATACTGTCGTCCATTAATGGTAAACTCTCTGTGAGAAAGAACTGCTCCACCTCTTTCTGCTACATACACATGTACAGTGTACAATGTAGACCCACACACACACACACACTCGTATGTTTGAAATACTTTGAAAGTGTCAACAGTTATGTTATCTGTCATACCATCTTTCACTTTTGTCAGCATTTTAAACAATGGCCTCTTAATTACACTACGTTGACATAGTCGAGTGAAAATGTTCTCCTGAAAATAAGCAAAAGTGTTCAAATATGTGTGCGTGTATGTGTATGTGAGTGGCATGTGTGATGTCTATTCTTGCTCAGAGAAGAGTGTCAGAATGTAAGTGGGTGTTTGTTTTGTTTGTCTAGTCTGCTATGTTTGCAAGTGTAATGCTCGCTAGACGCACACTTTAAGGCGAATGTTTGCATAACAATTTAGTCGGTGGTTTTTCTAATAAAGTGTTAATGTGAAAATGAGGCTTTACATCAAAGGTTACTCCAGTACCTTTACTCTAAACTGGGAACAAAGTATAAGAGTTTAAAAAAGTTTAGGTTAAAGAATCATATATGGAATTCAATGTTTAGATTAGTTTAAAAACGTAAATTAAACAGAACAGGTAAAAGTGTTCCAAATTTCGGCCGGGCCGAATCTCCCATATAGGGAGATTATTGTGATAAACAAAAATGGTTATCAAATTCGTTTTCTAATCTCAAATGCCTTTCATTTGAGCCACATATTGGCATGGTGGGTAAATTTTTACCCTTTGGGGGGTCCCACATTTGGATATCAAATTCGTATTCTACTCCCAAATACCTTTATTGCGATGGTCAGTAAATAATTGCTGTTTGGGGGGAATTTGGGCAAGGGCTACCCCACAGAAAATTGGTCCCAAAAGTGAGTATCAATCCCGTGCTCTATTCTCCAATACATTTCGTTCGAGACACACATTGACATTGTCGGTAAATATGGCCGATTTAGGGGAGTTTTAGGCAGTGAGATGGTCCCCCACACACTTAGCCCTGAAAATATATCAGCATCGTGCTCTATTCTCATATATCTCAAGTAACTTTCATATGAACCCCATATTGCCATTGGCCTGAAAATTGAAATTGGATATCAAATTAGTTTTCTAATCTCAAGGTAATTGAGATTGAAATCCCTTATTGCAAAAGTCAGCAAATACAATATGTCCGGTTTGGGGTATGGGCCCTAAAAACTATCAACATCGAGCCCCAATGTCTTGAAGACCCACATTGTCTTGGTGAGCAAATACGTCCTATTTGGGTCTTGTTATTGGGGTGGGACGTCCTCTAGACAGTTGGTCTCGAATGTTAAGATCAGATTCGTGGTCTACTCCCAAATACTTTACGTTTGAGCCCCATATTTCCATAGTCGGCAAAAATTACCGGTTTGGAGAATGGGGTGGCCACTTATTGGGTTGCCCAAAAAGTAATTGCGGATTTTTTAAAAGAAAGTAAATGCATTTTTAATACAACTTGGAATGAACTTTAATCAAATATACTTTTTTTACACTTTTTTTCTAAAGCAAGCTAAAAGTAACAGCTGATAACGGACAGAAGAAAGAATGCAATTACAGAGTCACAAGCTGTGAAAAAATTTGTCAACGCCGACTATATGAAAAATCCGCAATTACTTTTTGGGCAACCCAAAAGTAACTTGGCCCTGAAAATATTTATCAGATTCGTGTTCTACTCTAAAATACGCCTTATTTGAGCCCCATATTGCAATGGTCACCAAATACTTCCTATATGGGTGGTATTATGGGAGTGGGGTGGCCCCACTGACACGTTTTACCGAATATTGGTATCAGATGCGTGTTTTACTCCCAAAGACCTTTCATTAGAGCCCCATATTGCTGTGGTCGTAAATTTGTTCTTTTTGGGGGAGGGATGGACCCCCAGAAGCTTGGTCCCACATTTGTATATCGTACACTACTCGCCAATACCTCTCATTTGAGTCCCATATTGCCATGGTTGGTAAATATGTCTGCTTTTGGGGTGTTTTGGGGTTGGGGTGGTCCGCCAAACACTTGGTCCAACAATTGGATATCAGATACGTTTTCCCATCCTAATTACCTTTCATTTGAGTCCCATATTGTTATATATATATATATATATATATATATATATATATATATATATATAGTAGGTTTTGGTGGTGGGGTGGCCCCCCTAGGTACCCTATCCGAAAGTTGGATACCAAATTTTAGTTTTTTGTTTACTATGAGAGAGCACACAAAATTTCGCTTAAATCGCACCACCCATCTCCGAGATCTGGCGTTTCTGAAAATTAGGATAAGGGGAGGGTCCGCTCCCCCTTCAAATATCAAAGAATGTAGTACCCTATTTTCTTGGAAGTGTAGGGGTTTAAAAGAGTCCACTCTACTTGATTCCCGCAAAATCGGACATAGCATGGGTATCAAGGACCTTGATACAAGCCCATATGCCAAATCGGATAATAAATACAGCTTTTTGAGCCCTAGAGTCTAAATAGAGAGAGATCGGTGGAGAGAAGATTCTAATTCTGAAACATCAGGCAGTGCAGTTACAGAGAACTCAATGCCGCCTAACGCACAGGGATCAGACAATGAGACCAAGAACTACTCCCAAGAAGCCCATTTACCCAAGATTTCGAAGGCTAATATAGGCAAAGATCTTTATATTGAAACTTCAGGCAGTGCAGGGACGATAGATTCAATACAGCCTAACGAATAGGAACCCGATGGTTAAACCATTACTGACTTTCTCAGTTTTTGGAAGACTAGGATAGGCAAAGATCCTTATATTAAAACATCAGGCTGTGCAAATGCAAATTTTGTCCATGAAAATTCCATTAGGGACCAGGGTCAAACTTCTCACATATCAATTAGTGTTGTCCGATTCAAGTTTAAGCTCAATGATAGGGGGCCTCCTTTTTATAGCCGAGTCCGAACGGCGTGCCCCAGTGCGACACCTCTTGGGAGAGATGTTTTACATGGCATAGTACCTCACAAATGTTGCCAGCATTAGGAGGGGAAAACCACTGCTGAAAATTTTTTCTGATGGTTTCGCCAGGATTCGAACCCATGGCGGACATGCTAACCTCTGCGCTACGAGGGCCTCCAGTGTTGGGAAACTCAATGCAGCCCAAATGAAAAGGGAGCAAACAATGAGACCATCACCTACTCCCAAGAAGCCCACCTAATGGAGGACCAATGATTGAGGTCATCCAGATAAACCTCCATCAAAGCGAGACAGCTACTCATACTATGATGGAGAAAATCAGCAAGGGCAAGATTCATATTGGCTTAATTCAGGCGAAATGGGAGTGAGAGCAGAGACAAAGGAGGACATGTTGAAGCTTTTGATGAAAACCCATTTTCCACAGGATAAGAAGGGACTCGTGAAGACAACGGAATCTAGGCATAATGATGTTGAACGAAGTTATATTGGGATGTGTATTGCAAACGGTTCAAGGAATACAATAAGATTACCAGAGCAGCAAAACGTGCCTCCTGGAAGCTTCTCTCCGAACAGGTCGATAGCATTAATAACGACTCCAAGATGAAAAACGTTCTCTCAAAAACCCAAGTTCAAACTGAAACGTTACTAGACAACATGGGAGTGAGAGCAGAGACAACGGAGGACATGTTGAAGCTTTTGATAAAAACCCAATTTTTACAGGATACAACGGGACTCACGGAGACACCGGAAACTTGGAATAATGAGATTGATCGAAAGCTTATCATAACGCAATTTATGGCCAATGAAGCTTTAGGCAGCTTCAACCATTAAGTCACTCGGACCTGATGGAATATTTCCAGCGTTACTGCAGAAAGGGCGGACTCTCTGGCGACCCATTTGACCTGTTTTTTCACAATGTACCTAAGACTTGCATATACTCCGAAATCCAGACAGGAGGCAAGGGTGGTATTTATACCCAAGTCGGGCAAGGAAACTTAAGCGACACCAAAGGCCTACAGACCTATAAGCATAACGTCCTTTCTACTCAAAACCAGGGCTGCGTTGTCGAGTTTTTTAAGTAAAACCTCGTGCAGGTAGTCTCCACCGACCTTCCCTTGCCATAAGCATGCTGTTTGTGTTTGAGCAGTTCGCTGGATGTCTTACTCTTTATCCGAACCGCCGGAGTCGGAGAGAGGTTCGGAGTCGGGGCTTACGTGATCAACTCCGAACCAAACTCCGACTCCGGCTTAATACTCCCAGCCGGGGTCGTAGTCGAGGGCTAGACTCCGTAGCCCTGCTCAAACCCATGGAAAGTATTGTGGATACCATGATCAAGAGTAGGATATCCAGCGAACTGCTCAAACACAAAAAGCATGCTTATGGCAAAGGAAGGTCAGTGGAGACTGCCCCTGTACGAGGTTGTGAATAAAATAGAAGAATCCTACTATGCCAAGCTTGGGTTTATCAATATGCGGACCGACACACTGATACAATCCTTAAACCTGTACCGGGTGGACCAGGTCCTTAGAGACTGGATAAATTGCGGAGCCCATGACATAAATATAAGGGAGAAAGTGGCACAGGGCAATTCACAGGGAGCATTTTATCGCCACTCCTATGGGTGACCACCATAAATGACCTACGGATGCTGACTGAGGAGGGATTTGAACCCGTCTGTTATGCAGATGAAGTTATAATACCTCTTAGGGGTAAGGATCCAAACCAGCTATGCAGAAGGGACGAAAGGGTCTAGCATATGACCGGGCTAGGCACAGAAGTCTCCATGTTAACCCTGAGAAGACAGAAATATGCCTGTTCACGAGGAAGACGAAGGTGGGCCAATTTGATGCATCACGTTTGCTCAACAAATCGAATTCGATATCTGACCAGGTCAACTACTTGGGAGTGACCTTGGATAGGAAACTTAATTGGAAGGGTCACATTCAGAAGCGTACTGAGAAGGCTCACAGATGTTAGGCGCTATGTAGACGGGCCGTAGACTCGAAATGGGCCCTGAATCCGAGGATAGTCCACTAGCTCTACAGGAGCGTGATAAGACCAATACTTACTTGCGCCTCAGTAGTTTGGTGGACTGCTATGGAGAAAAAGTGCAACAAAAGGACCATACAACAGGTCGGGAGAATATGTTGTCCTGGCATAGGCGAAGCGATGAGGACCACGCCCACTAGGGCACTGGAGACTATTCTCGGATATCCGACCCATAGACATACAGATTAAGTGTGAGTCAGCCACTGCGGCTATGAGACATAAGGCGATAGGAGAATAAATTGAGTATGGGAGCAGCTCATACTATCGCGTTATAATCGCGGCGTCAATAGAAAACCTGTAAGGAAGGGAAGAGGTTTCCGATCGGATACCTGAGATGACACTTGAGCTCGAGTTCGAGGCACTGCTGCCAACGGCACAGTCTTGGATTGACGGAACCCTTGTATTGCCATGTGTCAGTGCCAGGGATGCCACCGTAGCGCATAGGTCAACATGTCCATGACGTGGAACGCCTGGGTTCTAACCTTGGCGAGATCATCAGAAAAAAATTTCGGCGGTGGTTTTCCCCTCCTAATGCTGGCAATATTTGTGAGTCACTATGCCATGTAAAACTTCTCTCCAAAGAGGTGTCGCACTGCTGCACGCCGTTCGGACTTGGCTATAAAAGGGAGGCCCCCTATCATTGAGCTTAAATTTGAATCGGACTGCACTTATTGATATGTCAGAAGTTTGGCCCTGTTCCTTAGTGGAATGTTCATGGGCAAAATTTGCAAATTTGCAGTATTGCCATGTGGAAGATCATGTACGCGGATAGAGCGAAGCTGGAGGACAGAGTGGGCCAGGCGGTCTACATTGAGTACCCAAGGACTGAGATCTGTTTTAGACTCCCTGACCATAATATTGTCCTGATGGTGTGGTGTGGTTCTAACGCGAGGACGTCGAGTGTGAACATCTTTACCGACAGTACAATTGCCATAAGGGCAATAACATCCAAGACGGTAAGGTCAAGAACAGTCGTCTTGCAGTGTAAGAAGGAGATTAACGCCTTCTCTGAAGCTAGGCACCCAAACAATGCGGATTATGAGGATGCATACTCTGCATTGTTTGGGTGCCATAACGGAGTAAGGGGGAATGAAAGGGCAGCTGATCTGGCGTTGAAGTGGGCCTGGGGTTCTAAATTGGGAAACTAGGGACTAAGATCTCTTTTACACTGTCTGGCCATAATGCGGTCCTGCAGGCATAATCCGCATTGTTTGGGTGCCTAGCCCTAACGTAGTAAGGGGGAATGAAAGGGCAGCTGATCTAGCGATGATGTGGGCCTGGGGCTCTACATTGATAAACTAGGGACTGAGATCTCTCTTTAAACTGTCTGACCATAATACGGTCCTGCAGGCGTAAATGCTGGCGATCACAGAATGCGTGAGGTGGTGTGGTGCTAAAGCGAGCACGTCAAGTGTGAACATAAAAAATGTCTAAAAGGGGCAATAACAACCAAGACGGTAAGGTCACGATAAATTTTGGAGTGTAAGAAGAAGATTAAGGCCTTCTCTGAGGATGGCATAATCCGCATTGTTTGGGTGCCTGGCCATAACGGAGTAAGGGGGAATGAAAGGGCATCTGATCTGGCGACTAAGGCCAGTGGTCCGCCGTCAATAAACTTCGTTAACCCGAAGCCTTTCGGGTCGACGCACTCTGAGTTAAGGGCGTGGGCGATGTACGCGCATGTAACACTGTGGAACAGCGAAACAGTCGGTAGGACGGCGAGTATCCTACGGGGGGGATCCAGATCGTGGGAAGACGAGGCTATTACTGAAAGGAAGTAAGAAGGAGGTCAGTATAGCTTTTGGTATCATGATGGGACAGATAGGACTACGAGCTCTTTTATGTAAAATCGGTGCGGCAAGTGATGGCATGTGTAGGGCATGTGGGGTAGATGATGAGACGTTGTAGCATTTCCTATGACATTGCCCGGCTTTCGCGGCTAAAAGACACCTGTACTTAGGTGGGGACACAATACCAGACATGAACCAACGTAGGGGAGTGGAATGGAAAAAAATTAGGGACTTTGTAAGTAGCATGGAATTCCTTTTTTAGATTTTCTTTCTCGGAGGGGAAAACCGGACCGAATGTTGTACTGCATGCTATGTTGCAAAGGCAGTAAGAGGAAAACTGCCCTCCGACCTTTTGAGGAGACCCCGGGTAAAAGATAGCAGCGATGAGAAGAGTTAGACAGCGTACAAGGATGCTCTATACTGGGGAGAATAAAAAAAATTGCTGCGTCCGGACTAGGAGGCCACCCTAGCGCAGAGGTAAGCATGTCCGCCTATGACGCTGAACGCCTGGGTTCGAATCCTGGCGAGACCATCAGAAAAAAATGTTCAACGGTGGTTTTCCCCTCCTAATGCTGGCAACATTTGTGAGGTACTATGCCATGTGAAACTTCTCTCCAAAGAGGTGTCGCACTACGGCACGCCGTTCGGACTCGGCTATAAAAAGGAGGCCCCTTATCATTGAGCTTAAACTTGAATCGGACTGCACTCATTGATATGTGAGAAGTTTGCCCCTGTTCCTTAGTGGAATGTTCATGGGCAAAATTTGCAATTTGCAGCTGCGTGCGGACTATATCAGGAGTACCTAAAGTAAGGGAGTGACGATCGAGGTTCCTTTTTTTGTATTTAGAGTTCACAACAATCCGATTACTGGCCTTGGTGTATGTCCATAGTGGCATGGGGCGGATCAATATCTGCACCCTCTTATCAACCTAACCTAATTAAAATTTTTATTTTGAATCCACGCTATCCAAAACACGTTGTAGCACAAAAATTTATAAAAATTCTTAAACACAATGTGATCTCAATTGAATTACGTAACTAATCAGATTTTCCCCTTTGTTACCACAATCTGCTTCAAACACACCGCTTTTTCGCTACCCCTGTCTCTAGCTCCCTCTACCCAATCAAACTTTCTCTAGTATTCACATTGAATTTTACCTTTTCCTCTGGATGACATCACATTGACATTGCAATCATCATTTTTGAAATGAAATTAAATTGAAATCATATTTCATACTCGTATGCGTATGGCATTCCATAGCCGTAGCACAGCAAATGTCATTAGGCATAATTCGTTTAATGTATGCCCAGCGTAGTGGGTTTGCATTTTGTAGCAGAATGCATATCCTGCCAATGCTTTACTTGCATTTGGATGCATATGTGTGATTGGTTGTGTGGTCATTGCAATCCTTTGACCATTCGCTTTGGACTCGTATATCAATTTGTTGACAATCAAAATCATACCAAAAATCGTTTGTTACAAATCAAAACGAATAAAATGCCATAAAATGCAGACAAGGAAGAACTTTGGGCCGCATTTACATAATTTTACATTTAGTCAAGCAAAAGGCAAAAGCAGCAGCAGCAACAACAACATCAACAGCATCAATAAAGCAACAACAAACTAGAATTGTAATGAGAAATATGAACTTTGAAAAAGTGGGGTTATGCAGGCCACTTTCTGTGAGGCCTCAACAATCTAAACTGTCTAACGCATAACAAACTGTCTGGCATGAAAAGATGAATGACTCAATGCAGAAAACTGTCCTCTGACCCCTTGAGGAGAACCCGGGTAAAAGAAAGCAGCCATGAAGGGAGTTGTGGAACCTAAATACAAAGATGCTCTCTACTGTGGTCTGTATCTTGAGTACCCTAACAAATATTGAATTGCCCAAAAAGTAATTGCGGATTTTTCATATAGTCGGCGTTGACAAATTTTTTCACAGCTTGTGACTCTGTAATTGCATTCTTTGTTCTGTCAGTTATCAGCTGTTACTTTTAGCTTGCTTTAGAAAAAAAAGTGTAAAAAAAGTATATTTGATTCAAGTTCATTCTAAGTTTTATTAAAAATGCATTTACTTTCTTTTAAAAAATCCGCAATTACTTTTTGGGCAACCCTATATATGAGCTAGGTGAAAGTGCGCAAAAGGCATTCTTGAGTTTTTCAACGAGTCGATAGAGAAAGGTTCCGGTTACGCAGGTTGCTCTCTACGAATCCAAAAACCTTTGGGAGCACTCTACAGAATGACGGAACCTGGTATAGCTCTGACACTCTCAAGCTACTGGCTGCTACTGCTACTGTGAACGTAGTCTGTGGGTTGATATACCCACCCGTATGGTGTCGATGCCCCTCTGATACAACACAGTGTCGAGTCATTGCCCATAGTTGAGGCTATGATATCGAAGGGGAAAACCGGACCGGATGTTGTACTGCATGCTATGTTGCAAAGGCCCTCCGACCCTGGTAAAAGATAGCAGCGATGAGGAAAGTTAGACAGCCTACAAGGATGCTCTATACTGGGGAGAATAAAAACTATCTGCGTGCGAACTGTATCGGGAGTACCTAAACAAATGTAAGAGCTGGGTGAAATTAAACAAGTAAGAGCGTGCTAAGTTCGGCCGGGCCGAATCTTATATACCTTCCACCATTGATCGCATTTGTCGAGTTCTATGCGAGGTATCTCTTTTTAGACAAACAAAGAATATTGAATAAGAACTGTTATCCTATTGGAGCTATATCAAGTTATAGTCCGATTCGGACCATAAATGAATGCTGATTGACATTGTAGAAGTCATTGTGTAATATTTCAGTTCATTCGGATAAGAATTGCGCCTGGTAGGGGCTCAAGAAGAAAAATCGGGAGATAGGTTTATGTAAGAGCTGTATCAAGCTATTGATCGATTCAGACCATACTAGACACGTATGTTGAAGGTCATGAGAGACCTTCAGCCAAATCGGATAAGAATTGCGCCCTCTAGAGGTTCAAGAAGTCAAGACCCAAGATCGGTTTATATGGCAGCTATATCAAAACATGGACCGATATGGCCCATTTACAATACCAACCGACCTACACTAATAAGAAGTATTTGTGCAAAATTTCAAGCGGCTAGCTTTACTCCTTCGGAAGTTAGCGTGCTTTCGACAGACAGACGGACGGACGGACGGACGGACAGACGGACAGACATGGCTAGATCGACATAAAATGTCACGACGATCAAGAATATATATACTTTATGGGGTCTCAGACGAATATTTCGAGTAGTTACAAACAGAATGACGAAATTAGTATACCCCCCATCCTATGGTGGAGGGTATAACAAAAGACACTCCTGATTTTTTCAACGAGTCGATAGAGAAAGTGAATGAGTCCTTCAAATTCCGCAGGGTGCTCTCGACGAATCCACAACCCTTTGCAAGCTACTGGCTAATACAGCTACTGTGGAGGTAGCCTGAGGGTTGGTATACCCGGATGGTATCGATGCCTCTCTGATACAACACAGTGTCGAGTCATTGCCCTTAGTTGAGGCTATGATATCGGAGGGGAAAACCGAACCGAATGTTGTACTGCATGCTATGTTGCAAAGGCAGTAAGAGGAAAACTGCCCTCCGACCCTTTGAGGGGACCCCGGGTAAAAGATAGCAGCGATGAGAAGAGTTAGACAGCGTACAAGGATGCTCTATACTGGGGAGAATAAAGTAAGGGAGTACTAAAAGTAAGAGCTAGGTGAAGTTACTCAAAAGGCACTCTTGAGTTTTTCAACGAGTCGATAGAGAAAGTGAATGAGTCCTTCATATTCCGCAGGGTGCTCTCGATGAATCCAAAACTCTATGGAAGCTACTGGCTACTACAGCTACTGTGGACGTAGCCTGAGGGTTGATATACCCGGATGGTATCGATGTCCCTCTGATCCCTCTGATACAATGCAGTGTCGAGTCACTGTCCATAGTTGAGAATATGATAACGGAGGGGAAAAACGGCAGGATGTTGTACTGCCTACTATAATGTAAAGGTTAGGTAGGGAAGTGCTTTTTTGGAGCCTCTACGCTCTACCCTAGAACGTGACAGAGTGTGAGTTGGAACTCTGAGTGCTTATTTGTGTGGTGTTCATCGCCATCATAAGAAGCTCAACTGAGAGCTACTGGGCTCATCCCAAAGTTGTGGATAGTGGCATGCACCGTATATGGAATAGCTGCAACTGCATTTGCAGTCAATCAGCGGTATCGAATGGATTGTCTCAGTGAAATCCCAGGTGGAACAGGCTCTTGCTTAAATACTGACTGCCTATGGTACTCCCGGCACTGTACGGGCTGGAACTGTGCGCTCCGACTTGTGTGGTGTTCATCGCTATCACGGGAAGCTTAGCTGAAAGCTGCCGGATGTGACGTGACTATGTGCACCACGCGAGTTGAAACTCTGAGTGCCTATTTGTGTGGTGTTCATCGCCATCATAAGAAGCTCAACTGAGAGCTACTGGGCGCATCCCAAAATTGCGGATAGTGGCATGCACCTTATACGGAATGGCTGCAACTGCAGTTGCTGTCAATCAGCAGTATCGAATGGATTGTCTCAGTGAAATCCCAGGTGGAACAGGCTCTTGCTTAAATACTCACTGTCTATGGTACTGCCGGCACTGTAGGGTCTGGAACTTTCAGCTCCAACTTGTGTGGTGTTCATCGCTATCACGGGAAGTTTAGCTGAAAGCTACCAGGCACGTCCGCAGGTTGCGAATAATGGAAAGCTTCGTTTTGATGCGAAGTAGTTGCAAATGCGGCCGCGGGTAGTCAGCAATTTCGTAAGGAGAGTTTCAGTGAGGGGTCAAGTGGCACTGGCTCTTATTTAAATACTGAGTGCCAATGATACTTGGATGACAAAGCGAGTTATTGGTATCTTCAAATAACCAATGACCAATATCAGGGTCTTTTTCCAGGTTAACGGAGTCTGAGGGCAAACGTCGGATCTTGGAGCAAGCGGCTTGCGACATCGAGGAAGCCACGTGTGATCCCTTAAAACCTGTGCAGTTGTGGCGCAGAGACAGAAACCCGCCTACGGAAAATTATAAAACTTACTTTGGGGAACAAAAAAATAGAAAGAACGGTCTTTCCTAACGTTGATGAGCCACGTAAATGAAAAAAAGGGCTATGATTTGCGGATCTGCTCCCGGAGTGTCCGGACTCTTTATAGAGAAGGTGCAGTATACGCATTGGGGAAATATGAGGCGGATATAACCGCCTTACAGGAAGTGCGATGCCCCGGGAATGGCGTCACAACAATACCAAACGGTGGCGAACTATTCTTTAGCTGCCATGACACGAGGCATGAATTTGGCTGTGGATTTGTGCTTAGATGGAGACTGAAATACCTGGTCTCCAGCTTTACTCCGGTGGATGAGAGTTGTGTTGTTAGAATGAATGAAGAAGCTCCAGCGAAGAAGTCTTTTGAAGGCGATCACGATGGTACATGCAAACGAGGACGGCCAAGAGCCCGATGGAGAGATCAAGTGGTGATAGACACCTCGAAGCTTGGTGTCAGAGATTATAGAAGGAGCACCCAGGGTTGAGGAGCTTGGAACTCTGTTCTACGATGGGCTAATGGGACAAATCTTCTGTCATAGCCAATTAATGTAAAGTTAGCCTATGGTACTCGATATGAAAAGACGAGTAACTGGCGCCTTTAAATAATCAATGGCTATAACGTTCTCGAAGCGATCGGTCCTATGAACCGGAACAAGTTTGCTCACTATAGAGCTTAACGAGGATTGCTACCACCACTTATGAAAATGTGGCTAAAAAAAACAACCCCAGGACTACACACCGATAAATTTCCCACTCTTCATTTTGAAGTTCCTGGAGAGCTTGACGAGGATCGCTATCACCACATACGAAAATGTGGCTAAGAAAACAACCCCAGAACTACAAACCGATAAGTTTCCCATCCTTCATTTTGAAGTTCCTGGAGAGATTTATTGATACCCTTATTAGAGATCATCTGAAACCTTCCGTATTCACCAGAGCTTGACGAGGATCGCTACCACCACTTATGAAAATGTGGCAAAAAAAAAACAACCCAAGGACTACAACCGATAGGTTTCCCATCCTTCATTTTGAAGTTCCTGGAGAGATTTATTGATACCCTTATAAGAGATCATCTGGAACCTTCACTGGTATTTACCCGTCAACATGCTTATACTGAGGGTCGATTGGTGGTAAGTGTCCTCCATGATGTGTTCGGCAGCCCTTGGAAAGTTTTGGATGTGGGCGACTAGAAGTTGGCTGTCTTATAGAAGGGACATGGCGCCTTGGTGAACATGAGGATCTCCCTCTTTTGGCAAATTGAGTCGATACAATGATGAAAGTGTGGATTATCAACGAATCACTGGCAGAGGACTTGATTAGGAAGACTTTGACCACAAGAACTCCGCAATGAAGGGTTTAATCTCAACTTTTGTGGCTTATGGTTGTCAAAGGGATTCTAAAGTGTTTCGAAAAGGAAAGTGAAGATTGATGGCTACGCGGATAATGTTGTCACATAATGGCCCTCGTTCAGGGGGCGTTTTCAAGGCTATCTGGATGGGCTAGGGCTAACGGACTTAACCCCAGTAAGGAATTGGCAGAAGACTTGGTTAGGTCTTTGACAAGAATAACTCCACAAGGAGGGATTTTGTACCCTCCAGTTGCTTCCGGTTATCAATGCGATTCTGAAGACTTTCGAGAAGAAGAGTGATGGTTGAAGTGTCAAGGTAATTGCCTACTTAAAAGAAGTCGTCTTCATAATGGAACTCGTTCAGGGGGCGTTGTGAAGGCTGTCTGGATGAGCGAGGACCAACGGGCTGAGCTCTAACTCTGAGATGGTACCTTTAACCAAGAGCAAAAGTTGGGGTTTTTTGCAGTTTGTCCTGGATAGAGTAGAGCTACGGCTCTCTCCGTCGGCCAAGTGCACAGGTGCAGGATACTGCGGCATTGCCGATCTCTCGTGCAAGGCGGAATGTCCCAAAAGAGGCGCTCAATACCATTTTAGACAAAATGGAGGATGTGAGCTTTGGAATTTGCAAACTCGAGGGATTTTACCAATTTTTTAATAAACAAGTAAAAGCGTGATAAGTTCGGCCGGGCCGAATCTTACATACTCTCCACCATGGATCGCATTTGTCGAGTTCTTCTCCCGGCATCTCTTTTTAGGCAATAAAAGGATATAAGAAAAGATTTGCTCTGCTATTAGAGCGATATCAAGATATGGTCCGGTTTGGACCACAATTAAATTACATGTTGGAGACCTGTGTAATGTCAGCCAATTCGAATAAGATTTGCCCCCCTTTGGGGGCTCAAGAAGTAAAATAGAGAGATCGATTTATATGGGGGGCTGTATCGGGCTATAGACCGATTCAGATCATAATAAACACGTATATTAATGGTCATGAGAGAATTCGTAGTAGAAAATTTTAGGCAAATCGGATAATAATTGCGACCTCTAGAGGCTCAAGAAATCAAGACCCAAGATCGGTTTATATGGCAGCTATATCAGGTTATGAACCGATTTGAATCTTATTTGACACAGTTGTTGAAAGTAAGAATAAAATACTTCATGAAAATTTTCAACCAAATCGGATAGGAATTGCGCCCTCTAGAAGCTCAAGAAGTCAAGTCCCCAGATCTGTTCATATGACAGCTATATCAGGTTATGAACCAATTCGAACCACACTTGGCACAGTTGTTGGATATCATAACAAAACACATCGTGCAAAATTTCATTCCAATCGGATAAGAATTGCGCACTCTAGAGGCTCAAGAAGTCAAGACCCAAGATCGGTTTATATGGCAGCTATATCAGATTATGACCCGATTTGAACCATACTTGGCACAGTTGTTGGATATCATAACAAAATACGTCTTGCAAAATTTCATTCAAATCGGATAAGAATTGCGCCTTCTAGAGGCTCAAGAAGTCAAGACCCAAGATCGGTTTATATGGCAGCTATATCAGATTATGCACCGATTTGAACCATACTTGGCACAATTGTTGGATATCAGAACAGAATACGTCATGCAAAATTTCATTCAAATCGGATAAGAATTGCGCACACTAGAGGCTCAAGAAGTCAAGACCCAAGATCGGTTTATATGGCAGCTATATCAGATTATGCACCGATTTGAACCATACTTGGCACAATTGTTGGATATCAGAACAGAATACGTCATGCAAAATTTCATTCCAATCGGATAAGAATTGCGCACTCTAGAGGCTCAAGAAGTCAAGACCCATGATCGGTTTATATGGCAGCTACATCAGGTTATGGACCGATTTAAACCATACTCGGCACAATAGTTGGATATCATAACAAAACACGTCGTGCAAAATTTCATTCCAATCGGATAAGAATTGCGCACTCTAGAGGCTCAAGAAGTCAAGACCCAAGATCGGTTTATATGGCAGCTATATCAAAACATGGACCGATATGGCCCATTTACAATACCAACCGACCTATTTTAATAAGAAGTATTTGTGCAAATTTTCAAGCGGCTAGCTTTACTCCTTCGGAAGTTAGCGTGCTTTCGACAGACAGACGGACGGACGGACGGGCGGACAGACGGACGGACATGGCTAGATCGACATAAAATGTCGCGACGATCAAGAATATATATACTTTATGAGGTCTCAGACGAATATTTCGAGTAGTTACAAACAGAATGACGAAATTAGTATACCCTCATCTTATGGTGGAGGGTATAAAAATAAAAAATTTCCGAGCGAGCCTAACATGGTCCTACACAACAAGGGATAATGACCACCTTGACCCTCCTCCATGGTCAAGGTGGCCTTTATACCCAAGGCGGAAAAAATAAACCACAGCACGACGAAGGATTATAGGCCTATGAGTCATCGTCATCGTTTTTGCCGAAAATACTACAAAGACTGATTGACCTGAAGGTGAGAAGGGGACTGACGCCGGGGATCTTCTGTTGGGCACAACACGCATAACTCAAAGGCAGGTCGATGGAGAAGGCCCTTCACGAAGTTGTACGATAGGTCCAGACGTCTCTACGACAGAAGGACTACACTTTGTCGTCCTTCTTCGATATTGAGGGGGGTCTCCAATAATGAGATAATGATAAGAATCAATAGTCGCCGTACTGGACCGCACGGGTATTCACCTCATAATCTCCCTGTGGACCAACAATATGCTCTATGGCACGATTATTAATGCGAACCTGGGAGAGAGTGTGGTCCCCATGGGGGAGTGTTTTTGCCGATTCCATGGAACCTCGTGATAAATGAAATCGTGACGGATTTCGGCGGGGGTGGCATGACGATAATCGCTTATGCGGACGATGTCGTGTTGCTGGACCGACATTTTCTGGCCCTGAGGCCCTGGCTTTGCTTGCAATCAACAACTCCCTCAATGAACTCTTAAATGTGGTTGTGTATGATGTGCACTATGATTTTTAGCCGGTCAAGAGTATCTGTGCGAACGATTTGAATTTGTGTCTTTGTCTCTGAGTCTGTCTAGTTAAGCTTCAAATTGAAATCCTAAAATTTTACATTATTGATGTGAATGTTGTTGTTGTTGTTGTTACAGTTATTGTCGTTACCGATGATGTCGATATTGTTGCAAATTCTTAGTTGCTGCAAATGCAATGGCTTCAGGGCGTAAAGGGATATAAAACATGACATATAATTGATGGACGAACCAACACCTCAGACAATATTAAATCTAAAGGACATAGAACCTGGTTTTAAAGGTTTAAAATACAAACATAGAACCTTTTCTTTAAGATAATAGACCAAGAAACACTTCTCTTTGAAATTTTTAAGCACCCATTTGATATCCTTTACCCCACTGTTTAATGTTATGGTGGATTATGAGATGTTTGCTTGCTCATTGGTCACTCGAATAGTAGTACATCCATACAAGGATATGTGATTTGCCAGGGAGTTGGAGTTGTAAATCACTTACATACTTGCACAATCAGGATTTCGACAACATTAAGCATTTTAAACCAATAACCATGCAATACTACTCCCATATGAATGATTGAAGTAACATCAATACACGTCTGTGCTTGCTTTCGTCTTACTTTGGGTCGTATAACCCCCCGCTCCCCCTTAACTCTTTAGCTGAGATAAATGAGCAGGTCTGTCATTTGTCTATTGTAAAATATGATAAAAATTGCATATCGGTCATTTGTGTGTTTGAATGGAGCCACAAAAATTCTTTGTTCAACACTTGAATATACAATCGATATACATGTGTTGTTGTCTCATGCGTTTTTTTTTTTTTTTTTTTGAGAAAGATACTGACATTGTTCTGCATGAAGGTTAAGGAAATGGACAGTTTGTACCATAAATCTATAAAAAAAAATATGACTTTGGCACATCATTTTGAAAATGTGGTGTAAATTGTAAAAAAAAAAAAAATATTGAGTTGCCCAAAAAGTAATTGCGGATTTTTTAAAAGAAAGTAAATGCATTTTTAATAAAACTTAGAATGAACTTTAATCAAATATACTTTTTTTACACTTTTTTTCTAAAGCAAGCTAAAAGTAACAGCTGATAACTGACAGAAGAAAGAATGCAATTACAGAGTCACAAGCTGTGAAAAAATTTGTCAACGCCGACTATATGAAAAATCCGCAATTACTTTTTGGGCAACCCAATATTTTATATATAAAATTGAATTTGTGTTTGTTTGTTTGTATGTTTCTATCGGACGGGGGGCGGACCCTCCTCCTTACCTTAAAAGTACTACCCCAAAAAAAAGTGGACCGATCGGGACAATACACTTGGCACTCAAATAAAAAGTATTCAGAAGTAAAGAACAAATATAAAAAATTGGGTCCAAGCAACTAGAGGGCCGCCTCTACTCCAAAACCCCGTAAAATAGGTTTTTTGGGCGATCATGACGAATCTGGCATACAAAATCAGATTGATGAATAAGGGGTCCCCCTTCCCTCCTAAAACGCTTTAAATGGGCATATGACCCATCATGACTATATGGGACTCGGTTTTTTTGTTTGCTCCGTAGAATCAAAAACGGCTGAACCGATTACCTTGAAACTTTCACAGATTGTTTAGGTTGGTCTGGAAGGAAACATAGGCTACATACATTTTTGATATCAGGAGGGTGGCGGGCCCTTCCCCTTATCATAAAAGTAATAACCAAAAATAAAAGTGGACCGATCGGGACAGTATGGGACTCAAATAAAAGATATTCAAGAGTAGAGTACGAATTTTATAATAAAAGGTGGGTTCAAGTTCTTGGGGGGCCGCCCCAACCCCAAAACCCCTCAAAATAGGTTAATTTGACGATCTTGACAATATGGGACTCAAATGAAAGGTATTAGGGAGTAGATTACGAATATGGTCAGGAGTGGGAATAGGCTTTATAATTTATTGAAAACGGAAGGGAGCGGACCCTGCACCATTATCCCAAAAACACCACTAAAAATCAAAAGTGGACCAATCGGGAAAATATGGGTTCCGAAAATGGTATTAAAATTTGGGTCTAAGTACCCATCGGGCCGACCCAACCCCAAAATTCCTCCAAACAGACATATTGGGCATTCATGTCAATATGAGGCTCAAATGACAGGTATTCTGGAGTAGATTACGAATCTGGCACACAAAATCAGATCGAAGAATAGGGGGTCCCCCTTCCCTCCCAAAACGCTTTAAATGGGCATATGACCCATCATGACTATATGGGACTCGGTTTTTTTTGTTTGTTCCGAGGGTTGGTCTGGAAGGAAACATAGACTATATAATTTTTTGATATCTCGGCAGGGAAGCGGACCCTCCCCTTTACCCTAAAGGTACTACCCAAAAATAAAAGTGGGCCGATCGGCACAATATGGGTTTCAAATGAAAGATATTCAAGAGTAGAGTACGAATTTCATAATAAAAGTTGGGTGGACCCAAGTTGGGTGGACCCAACTTTTATTATGAAATTCGTACTCTACTCTTGAATATCTTTCATTTGAAACCCATATTGTGCCGATCGGCCCACTTTTATTTTTGGGTAGTACCTTTAGGGTAAAGGGGAGGGTCAAGTTCTTTTGGGTAATGTATTTGGGGTAACGGTGGAGGGTCCGCTCCCTTCCGTTATGAATAAATTATAAAGCGTATTTCTACTTCCTGACCATATTCGTTATCTACTCTCGAATACCTTTCATTTGAGTCCCATATTGTCATTATCGTCAAATAAACTTATTTTAAAGGATTTTGGGGTTGGGGAGGCCTCCGAGTACGACGATAAGGGACCTTTTTTTATAGGTCCCTTATCGTCGAATCCAAACGACGTCCCGCAGTGCGACACCTCTAAATAATCATGCATGGCATTGTACCTCGCAAATGTTGTTAACATTAAGAGAGGAAAACACCGCTTTGTTCGATATTCTCGCCAGGATACGGACGCGTTTAGCGTCATAGGCTACAATGGCACGAATTCGATATCCGAATTCAGGGGGAAATGTCCCGACCCTGAAAAGATATTAGAGAGTTAAAGAAGGCGCAGTGGAGAGGGTCCGGTTCGGCTAGTAGGCTACATAGGCGGACCCTCCCCCTTACCCACACAACGCCATCCAATACAAAAAGTGGACCGATAGGCATAATATGGGTATCAAATGAAAGCTATTGAGGACTAGAAAGCGAATATCGTACTAAAATTTGGGTCCAAGTACCCAGCGGGCCCCCCCAATCCAAAAACTCCTCTAAACAGATATATTCGACGTTCATGTCAATATGGACCTCCAATTGAAAGTATTCGGCAGTAGATTACAAATATGGCAAGTCGCCCCACCCGCAAGTACCCCCAAATGGTCATATTAGCTGACCATGTCTATATTTGAGTCCCAATGAAAGGTGTTTGGGAGTAGATTACGAATATGAAATTAAAATTTGAGTTCAAGTCTAGGTGGCGCTTTTCTCTCCAAAAATAAGTCAAATAGGTTGATTGACCCGTTATGACAACATAGGACTCAAATGAAATGCATTTGTGAGTAGAAAACCAATTTGATATCCAATTTTGGAGGCAAGTATTTGGGGGTACGCCCTATAGCGCCCCCTTAACTGAACTTAAATTCCGTTTATGGCAATATGGAGCTCAAATCGGTGTTTGGAAGTAAAGAACGAATTTGATATCTATTTTCAGGGCAAAGTGCCCGGGGTCGTTCCAGCCCCAAAACACCCTCCAAACGTTTCATATTTACTGACCATGGCAATATGGGGCTCACATAAAATGGATTGGGGGTGAAGAACGATTTTAATATCCATATTTGAGTCGAAATGTCTGAGCGCCATCCCTCCCCTAAAAAATACATCTCATTACCCTAATTTTCAAAACCACCAGATCTCGGAGATTTGTAATGCGATTCGTTCGAATTTTGTTTTGCACTCTCACAGTCAAAACAGAACATAATTTCTATTGTTGGGGTCGGGTGCCTCGGGGGCCGTCCAAAATTCAATATAGAGCTCAAACGAAGAGCCATGTGTTTGGGGAACTGCCCCACCCGAAAATAACTTCCTATTATATAAAAGCTTTTTGATGTTTAAATTGATTGATTTTCGAAAAATTTATACTAATTTTTGGGACAAAGTCCCTGGGGTCCCTCCCACCCAAAAACAGAATTTATTTACCGATCATGCCATTATGGGGCTCATATAAAATGTATTTGAAAGTAGAGCACGCAGCGTATATTTACATTAAGAGCAAAGTTTCTCTCTAATATAAATTATTTACTATTGTTTCTACACTTACGGATATTCGTTCATACACAAAACAAAAAGCCAAGGTGTGGCCGGCCCATATTTTATAACGAATCTGTGCTGATTATAAAATTTCTTGGAAAATTCTATAGCTCAACGTAGATATTAATGAACTTATTAGCAAAGTCGTGAGCCAGTGAATGCATCAAATACGATTTCTTTGAAGAATAATATTGGGCAAAAGATGCAAAAAAAAAAAATATTCGTGCGAATCTCTCAGAATGTATTCGCACCCAAATTAAATGCAATCAGTCGGTGGATGTGAGTGAGTTGAAAGTAAATTTTCATTATTTGGCATCAAGCCCAATGCAATGAAATTCGAAAACGTTTCCTTCATTATTTGTTGTGTCTAACGTGAAATAATATTTTTTTTTTGTTTTTTGCCAGCGTTAGACACAACAAATTGCCGTAAACTTAAATGTTTCCTTCAGATGATTTGTTGTTCTAATGCAATTAGACTTTATATGGCGTAAAACAGTGAAATGAAATAAATTAAAATAAAAAAATAAAAATAAAAATAAAATAAAATAAAATAAAATAAAATAAAATAAAATAAAATAAAATAAAATAAAATAAAATAAAATAAAATAAAATAAAATAAAATAAAATAAAATAAAATAAAATAAAATAAAATAAAATAAAATAAAATAAAATAAAATAAAATAAAATAAAATAAAATGAAATAAAATAAAATAAAATAAAATAAAAAAAAAAAAAATAAAATAAAATAAAATAAAATAAAATAAAATAAAATAAAATAAAATAAAATAAAATAAAATAAAATAAAATAAAACAAAATAAAATAAAATAAAATAAAATAAAATAAAATTAAATAAAATAAAATAAAATAATAATAAAATAATAATAAAATGAAATGAAATGAAAATAAATGAAATGAAATGAAATGAAACGAAATGAAAAGAAATGAAATGAAATTAAATGATATGAAACGAAATGAAATAATTCTGGTAAAATTTTGTACAAAAATGAAAAATGAGTCATTACAAAACATTGCATGCTCAATTTCAGCCAAATCGGACAAAAATTTCCTCAAGAAGTCAAATCGGGAGTTCGCTTTAAATCATGGAAATCATAACAGAACACTGTTTTCAGTGTTCAGACAAAAAGTGCGGTTTGTAACGGCTCAAGAAGTCAAATCGGGAGATTGGTTTATATGGGATCTATATCTATATCTGAACAGATGTGGCCCATTTGCAATCCCCAACGACCTACATCAATATTATGTACCTATGCCAAATTTCATGCGGTTAGTTTTACGCGTCCGACTGCTATCGTGATTTCGACAAACGGACGGACGGTCGAATGGACAAACGGGTATGGCTAGATCGACTTGAAACGTCGAGACTATAAATAATAATACCTTTATCCTATAGTAGTGGGTATAAAAAATAAAAAAACACAAAATATAATTATTAATAATCCGTTTTTTTGCGGTCCATGGACCGTAATTGTCATGGCTGTTTGAAGTTTTAGAAAGATTCCGTATCCAAAATTTCAGCCAAATCGATGTTTTGGAGCCCTCCAGAACCTCAGAAAGTCCAATTGGAAAATCGGTTTATTTCTCATATCCAGGTATGATCCGATTTAGACCATATGTGGCACAGCAGTTCGAAGTCATATCAAAAGGACATATTCAAGATTTCAGCCAAATTGGATAAGAATTGCACCGTCAAGAGGCACAAGAAGTCAAATCTAGAGATCGGTTTATATGGCGGCTATATCAGCTTATGGACAGATTTAGACTATACTTAGCACTGTTGTGGGAAGTCGTACCAAACGCTATTTGCAAAATTTCAGCCAAATCGGATAAGCATTGCACCCTCTAGAAGCTCAAGAAGTCAAGACCAAAGATAGGTTTATATGGCAGCTGTTTAAAAACATGGGCCGATTTGACCCATTTACATTCCCAACCGACCTACACCAATGAATAGTATTTGTACAGAATTTTAAGCGCTTAGCTTTACTTCTTCGCAAGTTTGCATTAGTTAGTTGCTTTCGACAGACGAACGGACGGACATGGCTAGATCGACTTAAAATTACATGACGATCAACAATATAAATGGCGATTTTTTTTAGCTATTATCTTTTTGGCAACACTGTTTTAAACAGCTCACGCACTCTTCGTGTTTCATTGTGAAACATATTCAGTTTGGTCTATAATTTAGCCATGAATCGTCTTACAAAGGAACAACGTTTGCAAATTATTGAATTTTATCATCTGTTAAGAAAGTTCATCGTGCGCTTCTTCTATTCAGCGCCGAAGCCCATTTTTGGCTCAATGGGTACCTAAATAAGCAGAATTGTCGATTTTGGAGTGAAGATCATATAGAAGCATTGCAAGAGCTATCAATGCATACAGGAAAAGTCACAGTTTGGTGAGGTTTATGGGCTGGTGGCATTATTGGATCGTACTTCTTCAAAGATGATGCGAATCTTAACGTAACTGTGAACGTTGAGCGCTATCGTGAAATGATATCCAACTTTTTTTTTGCCCACAATGCAAGAGCTTGACTTGCAAGATATGTGGATTCAACAAGGTGGAGCTGCATGTCACACAGCACGCCTAACAATGGATTTTTTGAGAGGCGAGTTCGTTGAACATTTCATTTAACGTTCAGGACCGGTCAATTAGCCGCCTAGATCGTGCGAGTTAATGTCTTTAGACTATTTTTTGTGGGGCTATATTAACGCTCATGTCTATCTACAGGCAAGACCGCTTCAATAGATGTATTGGAAGACAATATTGAATCATTTAGTCGTGATATAGCGGCCGAAATGTTGGAAAGAGTATGCTAATATTAGACTAAGCAGATGGACCATTCGAGACGCAGTCACGGTCAACATTTGCATGAAATAATGTTGACACCGTAGCGCAGAGGTTGGCATGTCCGCCTATGGCGCTGAACGCCTGGGTTCGAACCCTGGCGAGTCCATTAGAAAAAAGTTTCAGCGGTGGTTTTCCCCACATAATGCTGGCGACATTTGTGAGGTACTATGCCATGTAAAACTTCTCTGCAAAGAGGTGTCGCACTGTGGCACGCCGTTCGGAATCGGCTATAAAATGGAGGCCCCATATCATTGAGCTTAAATTTGAAACGGACTGCACTCATTGATATGTGAGAAAATTGCCCATGTTTCTTAGTGGAATGTTTATGGACAACATTTGCATTTGCAATCTTCAAACATTAAATTATATAGACCGAACAATCTATTCAAATAAAGATTTCATGCATTTTTCTGAATTTTATGTGCTATGTGTCGTCGTGTCATTCTTAGTTGATTTAGCTATGTCCGTCCGTCTCCCTGTCTGTTTGTCTGTCGAAAACACCCTAACTTTCGAAGGAATGAAGCTAGGTGCTTCAAATTTTTTATAAGTGCTGGTCGGTTGGTATTGTAAATGGGCAAGATCGCTTGATATTTTGGTATAGCTGCCATATAAACCGATATCGAATCTTTACTTCCTGAGTCTGAAACTTTGCATCAAGTGTTTAATTTTGACTGCCAATAATTCTTCCAAGTATGGTCTAAATCGGTTTATAAACTGATATAGCTTCCATATAAACCGATATCGGACTTCTTGAGCTGCTAGAGGGCGCAATTATTTTCCGATTTGGCTGAAATTCTGCATGAAGTGTTTTGTTCTAACTTCTAACAACTGCGCCAGATATGGTTTAAAGTGTTTCATAACCTGATATAGTTCTAATATAATCTGATCTCGGTTGTTGACTTCGCCCTCTAGAGGGCGCAATTACTATGTGAATTGGTTGAACTTTTATATGAAGTGTTTTGGTTTGACCATCAACAACTGTGCCAAGTATAGCCCAAATCGGTTCAAAACCTGATGCAGATCCAATATAAACCGATATCCCGATTATACCTCTTGAGCCTCTAAGGAGAGCAACAGCCAAACCATATATGTCCCCAATCGGTTCCTAACTTGGTAAAGCTGAAATATTCATTATCCTTTGTCTGTCTTTAAAGAGATATCGACCGAAAAACTTGACATATGCGATCCATGGAAGAGGATATATAAGATTCTACCCGGGTGAACTTAGCACGCTTTTACTTAATATACCCACCATAATAACATGGAGGCATACTAATCTAGTCCTTCCGTTCGTAACATCGTCTTGACGTTCTAAGTCGATCTAGCCACGTCCGTCCGGCTGTCGAAATCACGATAGAAGTCGAACGCGTAAAGCTAGCCGCTTGAAAATTCGCACAGATACTTAGTATTGATGTAGGTCTTTGGGAATAGCAAATGGGCCATATCGGTTCAGATTTAGATATAGCTCCCATATAAACCGGTCTCCCGATGTGACTTCTTCAGCCCCTGGAAGCCGCAAATTTTGTCCGATGTGGCTGAAATTTTACATTTAGTTTTCCGCTATAACCTCAAACAACTGTACCAAGTACAGTCTAATTCGGTCTATAACCTGATATAGCTCCCATATAAACCGATCTCTCGTTTTGACTTCTTGAGCCCTTACAAGTCGCGATTTTTGTCTGATTTGGCTCAAATTTGGCATGTTGTGTTCCGTTATGGTTTCCAGGAACTGCGCCAAGTACGGCCCAAATCGGTCTATAACCTGATGCAGCTCCCATATCATCCGATCTCCCGATTTGATTTCTTGAGCCCCTGGAATCCGCAATTTTTGCCCGATTTAGCTGAAATGTTGCATGTTGACTTCTTGCGTCCTTACAAGCCTCAATTTTTGTTCGATTATGACAACAGTACGATTTCGATATCAGACAAGGTCAAATACTTAGGAGTGATCTTGCACAGGAAAATGAACTGGATGTTTCACATTCAGGAACGTGCTGAGAAGGCGCTGGGCACTATGTAGACAATGCTTAATTTCGAAATGGGGCCTGATTCTAAGGCTAGTGGACTGGCTCTAAAGGAGCGTGATTAGAACGATACTAGCTTAGGCCTCAGTATTTTTGAGGACAGCGATGGAGAAAACGTGAAGCATATGGACAATACAAAGGGTTCAAAGATAGGGTAAAGCTCCCATATATATGTACGTCCGATGTGTACAAATATTGCAATAATTTGGTCGTTTGTTAACCGATTCACCACAAATTAGGGAAGAAAGGGTTTTCTAATGGCTCTCGACATTATTGGTGATATTTTGATAGAAATCGATTCAGGTTAAGATAAAGCTTCCATTTGTGTATATCGCCCGATTTTCACTTCTAGAGCCACTGCAAGCACAAGCTCATATTTTTTAACACATTTGAAATTTGAAGCGGATTCTTGTATAACCTCCACAGAAGTCCATTAAATTTGGTTCAGAATTAGATTTAGTTCTGCATAATACCCTACACCTACCCTATAAGTGGAAATTAAGGCACAGTGTTTCGGAGAGGGAAATCATAACTTAACTCTTTACTGTGCCTAATTTCCACTTATAGGGTAGGTGTAGGGTATTATACAGTCGACACCGCTCGACTTTTGCCTTTCCTTATTTCTTTCATTTATCCACTTTAGACCAATGAAAATCGCATTGGGATACCTCTTTCCTATTATTTTCTCTCCATTTCGCATTAAAGAGTTAAGTTTTGATTTCCCTCTCCGAATCACTGTGCCTTAACCACGAAAACACTTAAACTACGTGTGAAATGAAATGAAATGCATTTTGGCATTCGCACTTCATGTGCCTCAAAGGTAAATGTGTAAAAAGATCCACTACAAAGTAAAGATTCCCACTAATGGCTTCACATCAATGACACTCCAAATTTTCACTTCAAACATAAGTAGAGTCATGTCGGACAGCATAAGTCAGTGTGGCTGATATAGCGGGGGGGGGGGGGGACCAATCATTACGAGAGTGAGATCCATGAGTGGTGGGTGCCACCGGGCGCTATCTATGTGGGGTTGTGTTGTGCGAGTGTGGGTGTGTGTGTGTGCGTGCGGTTTAAAAACAATCTGGAAATTACATGAAAAGGCACGTACGCAGCAAAAAGTTGAGTTATGTTTTCCTTATTTTCTTCCGCTCTCATCTTTTGTAGGAATTTATGATGCTCCCTTTGCATTAAGAAAAACTTCTTGGTAACAACCTCCAAAAAGCAAAAGCTAATTAACGTTAATTTATTAAATCAACTCAAAGGAAAGCAACGAAAAATGTGCAGAGTATAATTTATCCATATATTAAATATATATCGCACACTTCCCACCGTTATACACCGCAAACTTCATGGACAGGCCAGGCAAATGGGGAGGAGAGGGGGCAAAGAAGATGTGATTACTTGGCGTAAATTGCAGAGCTTCTTAAGGTCTTACAACACGAAAAAAAACGAGGTTAGAATGAAAACAAGAAGTAAAATAGAGAGATCGATTTATATGGGAGCTGTATCCGGCTATAGACCGATTCAGACCATAATAAACACGTATGTTGATGGTCATGAGAGGATCCGTCGTGCCACATTTAAGGCAAATCGGATAACAATTGCGACTTCTAGAGGCTCAAGAAGTCCAGATCCCAGATCGGTTTATATGGCAGCTACATCAGGTTATGGACCGATTTGAACCATACCTGGCACAGTTGTTGGAAGTCACAGCAAAACACTTCTTGTAAAATTTCATTCCAGTAGGATAAGAATTGCGCCCTTTAGAGGTTCAAGAAGTCAAGACCCAAGATCGGTTTATATGACAGCTATATCAGGTTATGGATCGATTTGAACCATACTTGGCATAGTTGTTGGATATCATAGCGAAACACGCAATGCAAAATTCCATTCCAATCGCATAAGAATTGCGCCCTCTAGAGGCTCAAGAAGTCAAGACCCAAGATCGGTTTATATGACAGCTATATCAGGTTATGGACCGATTTGAACCTGCACAGTTGGCTGAAGGTACAGCAAAACACGTTGCGCAAAATTTCATTCCAATCGGATAAGAATTGCGCCCTCTAAAGGCTCAAGAAGTCAAGACCCAAGATCGGTTTATATGGTAGCTATATCAGGTTATGGATCGATTTGAACCGTGTTCGTTTTTGTTCGTCATGGGACAGCCACATCCCGCAGTGCCTTCTCCGCACGTTTCTGGTCCGTGCCGTGATTGAAAAGAACCTCGGACCCCGATTATGTTTGGTTTGCCGGAACCGCCCCCATCATGGGTCGGTGTCGGTGAGGTGTAACCGGTGCATGGAGTGGGCACATTTCCGATCTTGCTCTGGCCTTAAAACACTTGGGGAGTACAGTAATACTGATTATGTTGCAATGTGCTGTGCGATCATACACAGCAGTGGGTTACAAACGTCGTCGTCGTCGCCTTCTGTGTCATCGTCGTTGGACTATGTGACCCCCCCTACCTGTCTCATGTGGCAATATACGCAACAGCAGTATCCCAGTCTCAATTTTGCCAGGCAAGTGCCGAGAAGTGTATCACTTTTGCAATTGAACTGCAACGATCTCCGTGGCAAGATCAAAGATTGGGGATTTTATGAGTCGGAAGAACATTTTGGTCGCTGCGATCCAGGAGCCAAAGTTGACCAACACCTGCAGCTTGCAACGGTTGTCACGCATACAATGTGCTACATAAGGGTCGCATAACGAATGGAGGTGGGGGATTGGCCTTCGTGATACACCATTCCGTGCAATATATATCTATCTCGCCTGCGCATGGCGCTAGTGACCCCTACATGCAATGCATGGGGATAGCAGTCAGGTCCGGTACTGCCGAGATAGAGCTGTACAAGGTGTACATACTGCCGGTTTGTAGTTGTGACCCAGTTAATGGCCAAGCCTACAAGCACGACATAAGTGGGCTACTGTCTGGTCACAGTCATCTGGTTGTTGTTGTTGTAGCAGTGTGTTGCACACTGAGACGGCAGCCCTTATGACCGATGAAGTCCCAAATCGGGTCAACCCGGTACGTACAACCGCCTGTCATGAGATAGTCTGGTTCTGGGTGACCTTAAAGCGCATCACGTTTCATGGATTCTCCGCTAGGTAACGGGGCATAGCTTTGGCAGAGCAGATCGAAAGCTCCACGTTTTGTACGGTGAATGAGGATGCCCCACTAGGATTACGAGAAGGTGCAGCAACTCGTCAGACATTTCCATTGCATTGACGTATTCGGTCAAGCCGTCATTTATTTGGGGTCAGACCACCTCCCCATATATCTCACCACTGACCGACCACACGACTTCATAATCCCTGGGCGCCGAACGTTTATCAATCAACTAGTTGCCGAGAGGAAATTCCAAGACATCAATAAAGCAGCAACCGCCCGCTTTATACCAGCCAGTCGAATACCCCAAGTGTAGCCCAATTTCCCGGCGCAAGCAGTGGTATTCGCAGGCGAGCGTGGAAATATTTGTTGTACGGACGGGATGACAGGACCTTTTAGGGACTTAACCGTGACTGATGACGCAGCAGCCGCTCCCTTTTTATCAGCCAGTCGAATACCCCAAGTGCGGCTCAATTTCTCGGCGCAAGCGGTGGTACTCGCAGACGAGCGCGATGGGATTCGTTGTGTGGTCCCAACTAACGCCAGAATTAGCGAGCTGAAGTAGTAGTCACCCAGCATAGGCGCAATTTGTGGCTGGATCACTTGGAGCAACGTAACTTAGGCACCGGTTTAGGCAAGCTGTGGTCTACTGTTAAGTCAATCTCGAACCCCGGTAGGCGTGATGACAGGCCCTCAGTCACTTTAAGCGACTTAACCGTGACTGATGCGAAGAGATGCTCCAGGTTGTTCAACCGTCAATTTATTGTTTATCCCGAGATTTACAGGGCAAGGAAGAGAGCCATTCGTCTTATCGGTGGTCTCCGAGCCCATGGACAGCCATCACAATTTACCCTGGGCGAAGTTAGGAATGCCATCCGCCTAAAAAGAGATACCGCGCATAGAACTCGACAAATGCGATCCATGGTGGAGGGTATATACGATTCGGCTAGGCCGAACTTAGTATGCTTTTACTTGTTTTAGTTCTATTGTTATACCCACCATCATAGATAGGATGAGGATATACTAATCTACTCATTTCGTTTGTAACACCTAGAAATTTTGATCTGGGACCCCCATAAAGTATATATATTCTGGATCGTCTTGACATTCTGATCCGATATAGCCATGTCCGTCCGTCTGTCGAAATCACGATAGAGGTCAAAAGCGTAAAGCTAGCCGCTTGAAATTTTGCACAGATACTTAATATTAATGTAGGTCGTTGGGGAATGCATATGGGCCATATCGGTTCAGATTTAGTTATAGCTCCCATATAAACCGATCTCTCGATTTGACTTCTTGAGCTCCTGGAAGCCTCAATTTTCATCCGATTTGGCTGAAAGTTTGAACATCGTGTTCCTTTGTGGTTTCCAATAACTGTGCCAAGTATGGTTTAAATCGGTCAAGAACCTGATATAGCTTCCATATACACCGATCTCCCGATTTGACTTCTTGAGCCTCTGGAAGCCTCAATGTTCATCCGATTAGTCTGAAATTTTGAACATTGGTTTCTATTATGAATTCCAACGACTGTGCCATGTAACGTCCAAATCGGGCAAGAATGAGATATACAGCGGTCAAAAAAAGTATTCATCATTAGCAAAATTGATAATAAATTCACTTATTTTGGGTAATTGAAGAAAATTTAAAGCAAACAAATAATGCAGTTTTATGCAATAGTTTATTTTTCGTAATATGTTTTAAAATAAATTCAAAAAATAAATTTAATTAGCGCAAAAAATGCAATTTTATATAATAACACCAAAAACAGAACAAAAAAAGTATTCATCATTGATGTGCTATCATCAAAGTCAAATTCAAATATTATTTGGGAATCCCCCTTTTCTGTTTTATTTAGTAAAGGAGGCTTTGCCCTTGACAGCAAATATTTAATTTCATTGAAAATATAGTTTTTGTCAAAATGGGTCGTAAGCAAAACGAGGTTTCTGATGAGGTAAAAGTTTTGATAATAAAACACCACAGGAATGGTTTAACTCAAAAAACTATCAGTGAAATATTAAATAGACCACGATCTACTATACAATCCATCATCAGAAAGTGGACAGAAACGAAAACTGTTGACAATAAACCAAGATCTGGTCGACCAAAAGCACTTTCAGTTGGAGATGTGCGTTGGCTAGTGCGGCAAGTTCAGAAAACTCCGAAGACAAATGCGACCATTCTTCGTAAAAACACTATGGAATATTTAGGGAAGGAAGTTACTACACAAATAATTCGAAATACACTCAAAAGGCATAGTTACAGAGGAAGAACTGCACGTAAGAAAACTTGGGCTTGGTAATAACTTTCAATATTATCAAGATAATGACCCCAAACATTCTGCTTTAAATACCAAGATGTGGATGCTGTATAACTGCCCCAAAGTCATTAAAACTCCTCCTCAAAGTCCCGACTTGAACCCAATTGAACATCTTTGGGAACATCTCGAACGCAAATTGAGAACGCGCAATTTTTCGAGCAAGAGTCAAATGCAACAGGTGATAATGGAGGAATGGGCTAATATAGACCAAAATATAACCGCTAAATTAGTCCAATCGATGTCAAACCGTTTAAAAGAAGTTATAAGACGCGGTGGTCGAATAACAAAGTATTAATTTTTTTAAATTATGTTATTTATTTTTTTGTTTTTTTGCAATGATGAATACTTTTTTTGTTTAATTTTTTGTGTTCAGCTGTAAAATGGCCCTTTTTGTTCCAATAAATACTATTTTTTTTCTTTAAAAACAATGAAATTGTGTACATATATATCACACAAGCACTACTGCATCATTAGTTTAATATGTTTTTATTCCAATTGTCTTTTGTAGACTTATTAAAAAAAAACATTGAATGATGAATACTTTTTTTGACCGCTGTAGCTCCCATATAAACCGATCTCCTGATTTGAATTCTTGAGCCCCTGGAAGCCTCAAATTTTGTCCTATTTAGCTGAAATTTTGCACATAGTTTTCCGTTATGATTTCCAATAACTGTGCCTAGTATGGTTCAAATCGGTCAAGAACCCGATATAGCTTCCATATGCACCAATCTCCCGATTTGACTTCTTGAGCCCCTGGAAGCCTCAAATTTTGTCCTATTTAGCTGAAATTTTGCACATCGTGTTCCGTTATAATTTCCAATAACAGTGCCGAGTATGGTTAAAATCGGTTTATTACCTGACATAGCTCCCATATAAACCGATACCCCGATTTGATTTCTTGAGCCCCTGGAAGCCGCAATTTTTGTCCTATTTAGCTGAAATTTTGCACATAGTGTTCCTTTATGATTTCCAATAACTGTGCTTAGTATGGTTCAAATCGGTTAAGAACCTGATATAGCTTCCATATACACCGATCGCCCGATTTGACTTCTTGAGCCCCTGGAAGCTTCAATGTTCATCCGATTTGGCTGAAATTTTGCACCTATTGCTCTATTACGACTTCCAACAACTGTGTGAAGTAAGGTTCAAGTCGGGCAAGAACCAGATACAGCTCCCATATAAACTGATCTCCCGATTTGACTTCTTGAGCCCCTGGAAGCCTCAATGTTCATCCGATTTGGCTGAAATTTTGCACATAGTGTTCTGTTATGATATCCAATGACTGCGCTAAGTACGGTCCAAATCGGTCTATAACCAGATATAGCTGCCATATTTTAGCAGAATCCATGGTGGTGGATTCCCAAGATTCGGCACCGGCGAACTTAGCACGTTTTTACTAGTTATAAGAGTTATTTTATAGTATTACATTTGCCATTTATTTATTTATTATAACTATTTACTGTCATTATTATCCCTTCCTCGTAATTTCCTTTTTTTCTTTGTCTAGATATAAATGAATGCGAGACTGCTTTAGCTGTGAAATCTTGAAAACCACACGCAGTAATTATTAATTCAATTATTTTAGTGCAAACAATACCTAAGCGCAAAATCTTTTTGATACCAAATGAATGACTTGGGGAAATTGATGGAATTGCAAAACTAATTAATCATAACATTGAAGGAACTCTCCATAAAATAGGTAAGTAAAAGCAGTTTTGAAGAAAAACTCTTGAATTTAAGTTAACCTTCAAAATGCAGAAGAATTTTATGGGAGTGGAGGTAATTTTTTTTTTCTTCTTAGTCCATTTAATAATATTTCAGAAAATGTATTGTCCAAGGACCAAAAGCTATAGTTATGGTTAAAATTTTGCTTACGGTGATATCAAACCCAATACACACTTCTCCTTATTGAAGGACAATAATTAATTTGTGTTTTTGCTTAACTAATTATTTATGGCAAAATAGCCATAGCCCATAAACATGCCTGCGAAAGAAATATTAGACAAACAACCATAAATTTCAGGAGAATATTTTTATTAAAATTAGTATAGGGTAAGCAAAGATTGTCTTTGCAGGTCATTAATTAATTAAGTTGACCAAGAGTAAGAATGGTGAAAACAGTTTCAAATATTCGATGATGTGTTTTGCAACAACAAAAATCGACTTCATCTTAAAAACGATTAGAAATAGTGACGAATACACATTTACCCCTTACGACATCATAATTGTTTTCCATACCACTCCCCTAAGTTGGTTAATGTCTGGTGTTGTGTCCCCACCTAAGTACCGGTGTCCGTTAGCCGCGAAAGCCGGGCAATGACATAGGAAATGCTCCTACTTCCTACATCATCTTCCCCACATGCCCTACACATGCTATCACCCCGCCTTGGGGAACTCCCTGTTTCACTGTACCGTGCTTCGAATTCTTATCCCCAAATTCCACAAATGACTGGCAACCACACAGATAATTCGCAACCCATCGTTTCAGGCCTGGCTGGTGGGACGTGTTGAAGATGTCCTCAAATAATTTGGCATGACTGACCGTGTCGAATGCCTTCGATAGGGTCCAGTGTTACGAGGACCGTCCTATCACATGGCCTGGGCTGATTGATGCGGCGACAAATGTGTGCGGTGATGGCATGCAAAGCTGTTGTTGTGCTACGAAGTCTTCGAAATGAATGGTGATTCCCGGCGAATGGAAATTCTCCAGCGAGGCTTGGGAGGGGAGTAGTGCCATCTTGGCTACTGCTGAGAGAAGAAAGATCGGTCTGTACGACTCCCCCCAAACTCGGGTCCTTCCAGGCTTCAGTTGTGCGATCACTCTGCCCATCTTCCAGACATCGGGAAATATAACAGTGATCAATGACAGGTTGTAGGGCAGTTGTAGGGTACTCAATTACAGATAAATTCAGATTTTTCAGCATCATTGTAGAGATTCCGTCGGGTCCCAGAGCCCTGGATGATTTGGCGCCACGGATGATATTCATAATTTCGCCCACGGAAAATTGTGATGGCTGTCCATCGACTCGGAGACCAGGGATACGACAAATGGCTCTCCTCCTAGACCTGTCACTTTCGGAATGCATAGTAAACTGACGTTTGAACAACCTGACGCATCTCATCGGATCAGTCACGGTTATTTCGCCAAAAGTGACTGAAGTCCTGTCATCCCGTCTACCGGAGTTCGAGAGTGACTTAACAGTAGACCACAGCTTGCCTTAACCGGTGCCTAAGTTACAAAGCTCCAAGTGTGCCAGCCACTAATTTCGCATATGTTCGTTGACTACCCTGCTTAGTTCCAGACGCAGCTTGCTGATTCTGATGTTAATGGGGTCCGTACTACGAATCACATTACTCTCGTATGCGAGTACCACTGCCTACGCCGGGAATTTGGGCCGCTCTTGAGCTGATATAAATCGAGCCGTTAATGATGTTTCGGAATTTCCTCTCGGCAACCAGCACATTCGTGGAAGCGTCTATTGGTGTACTCTCTGGAGCCGACCCAATGGCCCTACTTCTGATTCCTAAACGGCCGGCGCTCAGAGGATATGAAGTCGGGTGGTCGGTCAATGGTGAAAATTATAGGAAGGTGGTCTGATCATAAATAAATAACGGCTTGGCCAGGATACGTCACTCAGAGATCAGGGGATGCAATGGAAATGTCTGGCGAGCTGCTGCAATTTCCTTGTAATCCTGGTCGGTACATCCTTATTCGCCGTGCGAAAACGTGAAGCTTTTAACCTGCTCGGCAAAAGTTATCCCCGCTGGTCATTACCTAGGTGAGAAAGCCACGAAACGTGGTGCGTTAAAGTCTCCTAGAACCAGACAATCCCATGGCAGCCGGTTGTATGTACTGGATTGACCCGATGAAGGACTTCATCGTTCATGAGGGCTGTCGGCTCAGTGTGCAACACATTGCTACAACAACAACAAAAACAACCAAACGAATGTGACCAGACAGTAGCCCACTTAAGTCGAGCTTTTAGGCTTGGCCATTAATTGGGTCACAACTACCAACCGGCAGTGAATACACGTTGTATAGCTCTATCTCGGCAGTACCCGACCTGACTGCTATCCCCATGCACTCCATGTAGGGGTCACCAGCCGCAGGCGAGATGGGTCTATACTGCACGGAATGCTGAATCATGAAGGCCAATCCCACACCTCCATTCCCTGAGCGATCCTCAAACACATTGTATTAGTGGCAACTGTGCAAGTTGCAGGTGTTGGTCAGCTATATCTCCTGGATCGTCGCAACCAATAGGTTCCTCTGACTCAAAACATCCACTATCTCGTCGATCTTGTCTCTCAGACCATTGCAATTCAATTGCAAAAAAGATACTTTTCACGGCTCTGACCTGGTAATATTGGGGCTGGGATGCAGCTGTTGCGTATATTGCCACACGGGAGAGGTCAGGGGGTCACATAGTCCGAAGACGAGGACGCAGAAGGCGACGACGAAGCTGGTGACCCACTGCTGTCTATGTTTGCACAGCACCTTGCAACTATTTCAGTGTGACTATACTCCCGTAGTGGGGTAAAGCCAGAACAAGATCGTAAATGTACCCACTCCACTCATCGACATCGACCGATGATGAAGACGGTTCTGGCAAACCGAACCGAACCAGGGTCTGGGGTTCTTTTCAATCCCTGCACGGACCAGAAGCGTACCGAAATGGCACTCCGGGATGTGCCTCTTTCATGAAGAAAAAAAGGACGAACACGTATACCGAGGCGGTACATTTGGATATTAGATTCGTATTCTGCACTCAAATACCGTTTATTTGAGCCCCATATCATCGTGGTCAGTAAATAAGTGCGATTTGGTTGGATTTTTGGGTAAGGGGTGAACCCCCAGAAACTTGGTCCCGAAAGTGGGTATCAATCTTGTGTTCTACTCCCAAACACCTTTCGTTTGAGTCCCATATTGCCATAGTCGGAAAATATGTCCTGGTGAAACCCCAGAAACTTGGTCCCGAAAATGGGTATCAATTTCGTGTTCTGCTCCCAACCACCTTTCATTTGAGTCCCATATTTTCATGGTCGAAAAATATGTCCGATTTAAGGGGGTTTTGAGAGTTGGAGTGGGATCCTTTAAACACTTGTTCCCACAATAAAATATCAGATACGTTTTCTAATCGTAAATACCTTTCATTTGAGCCCCATATTGTCGTGATTGGTCTATATATATATATATATATATACATATATATATATATATATATATATATATATATATATATATATATATATATATTTGGTAGGTTTTCGAGGTGGGGCGGCTCCCCTAGGTACCCCATCCGAAATTTGGATACCAAATGTTTGTTTTTTTTTGGCAACTAAAAGATCGCACATAAAATATCGCTTAAATCATACCACATGTCTCCGAGATCTGCCGTTTCGGAAAATTAGGGTAAGGGGGAGGATCCGCCCCCTCTTCAGATATCAAAAAATGTAATACCCTATTTTGACCACGGGATCGTGAAATTTTTATATCCTCCACCATAGGACGGGGGTATACTAATTTCGTCATTCTGTTTGTAACTACTCGAAATATTCGTCTGAGATCCCATTAAGTACATATATTTTTGATCGTCGTGGCATTTTATGTCGATCTAGCCATGTCCGTCCCTCTGTCCGTTCGTCCGTCCGTCCGTCTGTCTGTCGAAAGCACGCTAACTTTCGAACGAGTAAAGCTAGCCGCTTGAAATTTTGCACAAATACTTCATTTTAGTGTAGGTCGATTGGGATTGTAAATGGGCCATATTGGTCCATGTTTTGATATAGCTGCCATATAAACCGATCTTGGGTCTTGACTTCTTAAGCCTCTAGAGAGTGCAACTCTTATTCGATTAGAATGAAATTTTGCACGACGTGTTTTGTTATGATATCCAAAAACTGTGCCAAGTATGGTTCAAATCGGTCTATAACCTGATATAGCAGCCATATAAACCGATCTTGGGTCTTGACTTCTTAAGCCTCTAGAGTGCTCGATTCTTATCCGATTGGAATGAAATTTTGCATGACGTGTTTTGTTTTGATATCCAACAACTGTGCCAAGTATGGTTCAAATCGGTCTATAACCTGATATAGCTGCCATATAAACCGATCTTGGGTCTTGACTTCTTGAGCCTCTAGCGGGCACAATTCTCATCCGATTTGACTGAAATTTTGCACGTGATGTTTTGGTATCACTTCCAACAACTGTGCCAAGTAAGGTAAACATCGGTCTATAACCTGATATAGCTGCCATATAAACGGATCTGGGATCTTGACTATTTGAGCCTCTAGAGGGCGCAATTCTTATCCGATTTGGCTGAAACTTTTCAAGAAGTGGTTTGTTATGACTTCCTACAAATGTGCTAAATATGGTTTTAGTTGGTCCATTACCTGACATAGCTGCCATATAAACGGATCTGGGATCTTGACTTCTTGAGCCTCTAGAGGGCACAATTCTCATCCGATTTGGCTGAAACTTTTCAAGAAGTGGTTTGTTATGACTTGCAACAACTGTGTCAAATATGGTTTTGGTTGGTCGATTACCTGACATAGCTGCCATATAAACCGATCTGGGATCTGGACTTCTTGAGCCCCTAGAGGTTGCAATTATTATCCGATTTGCCTCAAATATAACGACTTCTCTTATGACCTTCGACATACGTGTAAATTATGGTCTGAATCGGTCTATAACCTGATTTAGCTCCCATATAAACCGATCTCCCTATTTTTATTCGAATTGGCTGAAATTTTACAATTCTTTTCTTTTATCATATGTTGGCCTTAAAAGAGATACCGCGAAAAGAACTCGACAAATGCGATCCATGGTGGAGGTTATGTAAGATTCGGCCCGGCCGAACTTAGCACGCTTTTACTTGTTTAATTTGGACCAGATCGCTTAAGATTTGGATATGGCTGCCATATAGACCGATCTCTCGATTTAAGGTTTTGGGCGCATAAAAGGCGCATTTATTGTCGGATTTTGCCGAAATTTGGGACAGTGAAATGTGTTAGGTCACTCGACATCTTTCTGCAATTTCGCCCAGATCGGTCTAGATTTTGATATGGCTGCTATATAGACCGATCTCTCGATTTAAGGTCCTGGGGCCATAAAAGGCTCATTTATTATCCGATTTCGCCGAAATTTGGGAAGATGAGTTACATTAGGCACTTCGATATCATTTTTCAATTTTGGCCCAGATCGGTCCAGATTTCGATAGAGCTGCCATATAGACCGATCTTTTGACTTAAGGTTTTGGGCCCTTAAAAGGCGGTTTTATAATCCGATTTCGCTGAAATTTGAAACATTGAGTTGTTTTGGTCCCTTCGACATTCCTTTTCAATTTATCCCAGATCGGTTTAGATTTGGATAAAGCTGTCATATAGCCCGATCTTTCGATTTAAAGTCTTGGCCCCATAAAAAGCACATTTATAATCCGATTTCGCTGAAATTTGACACATTGACTTATGTTAGGCTTTTCGACATCCGTGTCGTATATGGTTCAGATCGGTCTATATTTGGCTATGGCTACCCATAAGACCAATACTTTGTTCTACAAATTTGAACAATGACTTGTACTTGGTAGACCTCTCAATATCCGTATCGAATTTGGTCCAAATCGGACCATATTTCGATGAAGCTGCTATGGGGCCATAAATTATGCATTTTTCACCGGATTATGACGAAAGGTGGTTTACATATATACCCAAGGTGGTGGGTGTCCAACGTTCGGCCCGGACGAACTTAAAGCCTTTTAACTTGTTTCATATTAGAATTATTTTAAGATTTTTTTTACTCTAATCACATTCTCTCAAACCTTCAGTCTCACAAAGATATCTAAACCCATGCTTTTTGTAGTCACCAATACTAGGTAGCATCTGCTGACCTTTCAACCGGAAATAATTCAACAAAAATGTCTTTTATCGCTGTAAATGGAAATAAAAATAAATCTTTCATTGTTAGTTGCTACGTTTTGTTGCCGACGATTTTCGTTTTGGGGGGCTCTACCACTTAAATTCCCATCTAAAATTTATGACCACACATTAACAAACTCTTTTACGGTTATTGTCACACCTGAAACACAGCAGACCGTAGTCCTTCTTCACAAAGATTCTTGCTCTTCATTTGGACACGTAACTCAATCAACTCCAATTGAAACATTGCCGGACTCTAAATACAACGAAGAACAATGCGAAACGAATCGATTGGATTGGATTCGAAGCGCAGCAAACAAAAGTAGCCAAAAAACAAAAAAACTTTTTTTTTGTTAGGAAACAAAACCAATAAACTTCAATCGTAACGAGTAATAAATCTAACGCCGATGATTGAGCTTCCAAAACCAATTGATACTCTCTGGCTGGAAACGGAAATGGTTTGTAGGCATCCATTCATATATCTACCTACACCGGAAGACACGAACTTTTCATACGTATTCGACGACCAGTCGTCCACCAAAATTACAATTTATTGGTATTTGCGCTTTTATTGTTGTTGTTGTTATATCTGCTTAAGAAAAAAGGGAAAGAACCAGCGAACGAATGAACGAAAAAAACGACTGCAACAGCAGTTAAAGCCAAAGGAAAATCGCTTCAAAACATTTGTAATTGACAATGGACTTCAGGATGTCATGAAAATGTTGGTTTGTCTATTTGTTCATCTATGTCGGCCTCGTTGTTTGTATAATAGGGTGGAAAAGAAGGGATTTCGAAATTTCTTTTTTTGAAAAGATGGTCAATGGAATGAAATTTTAAAAAATTGTATCATGGAAATAAACCAGCTTAAAACTCTTTATGAGACAATTTTAGTCACAGATCCTTTTCTTGAACTTGCCACTTGGTTTTTTTCTCCCAAAACATTTTGTCACTAATTATACCCTTCACCATAGAATGGGAGTATACTAATTTCGTCAATCTGTTTGAAACTACTCGAAATATTTTTTTAAGACCCCATAAAGTACATATATTCTTGATCGTCATGATATATAAGGTCGAGCTAGCCATGTCTGTCCGTCCGTCTGTCTGTCGAAAGCAAGCTAACTTTCGAAAGAGTAAAGCTAGCCACTTGAAATTTTGAAAAAATACTTTCTATTAGTGTAGGTCGCTTGGGATTGTCAATCAGCCATATCGGTCCATGTTTTGATATAGCTGATATATAATTATTTTATGGACCGATTTCAACCATACTTAGCACAATTGTTGGGAGTTATAACAAAACATCTCATGAAATATTTCAGCCAAATCGAAAAAAAGTTGCGCCCTCTAGTGGCTCAAGAAGTCATGATCCAAAATCGGTTTATGTAACAGCTACCGACATGGACCGATTTGAATCATACTTAGCACTGTTGTTGGGAGTAATAAGAAAACTCCAAATGCATTGCCGGAAATGGAATGAAAATTTCAGCCAAATCGCCTTCTAGTGGCTAAAGCGGTCAATATCCAAACCTCTTTAGCCACTAGAGGGCGATTTGCCTGAAATTTTCATTTCATTTCCGGCAATGCTTTTGGAGTTTTCTTATTACTCTCAACAACAGTGCTAAGTATGATTCAAAACGGTCCATGTCGGTAGCTGTTACATAAACCAATTTTGGATCATGACTTCCTAAGCCACTAGAGGGTGCAACTTTTTTCCGATTTGGCTGAAATTTTTCATGAGGTGTTTTGTTATGACTTCCAACAATTGTACTAAGTATGGTTGAAATCGGTCGATAATATAATGTAGATGTCTTCTAAATCAATCTGGAGTCTTGACTTCTTGCACCGCTAGAGTGCGCAATTCTGATCCGATTTGGCTGAAAGTTAGCATGAGGTGTTTGGTTATGACTTCCGACTACTGTGCTAAGTTTGGCTCAAATCGGGTCATAATCTGGTATAACTGCAATATAAACCGATCTTGAATCTTGATTTCTTGAGCCACTAGAGGGCGCAAGGTGTTTTATTATGACTTCCAACAGCTATGCTCAGTATGGTTGAAATCGGCCCATAACCTGATGTAGATGCCGTATAAACCGATTTATAAGGCATCTACATCAGGACATCTTGAACCTCTAGATTGCGCAATTCTTATCCGATTTGGCTGCAAGTTTGGATGAGAAGTTTTGTTATGACTACCAACTACTGTGCTAAGTATCGTTCAAATGGGTGCAAAACCTGATATAGCTGCCTTATAAACCGATTTTGAATTTTGATTTTTTGCGCCACTAGAGGGCGCAATTCCTATTCGATTCGGCTGAAATTTTGCATGAGGTGTTTTGTTAAGACTTCCAACAACTTTGCTAGGTAAGGTTGAAATCGGTGCATAACCTGATGAAGATGTCTTATAAACGGATCTGGGCTCTTGACTTCTTGAACCTCTAGAGTGGACGTCAAACAGAATACCTTATGATAAATTTTGTAAAAATCGGACATAAATATGTTAGGATCAGTAACAAAACAGTCCGTGCAAAATTTTGTGCAGATCGGTTGAAAATTTTAGCTACTACGGCCATTTAAGTGCAAATCGGGCGATACATATATATGGGAGCTATATCTAAATCTGAACATATAACGCATATGTAGACCTCAAATGAAATACTCAATGGAGGGGGCGGACCCTCCCCCTTACCCCAAAAGTAGTGCCCAAAAATAAAAGTGGACCGATCGGGACAATACGGGATTCAAATGAGAGATATTCAAGAGTAGAATACGAATTTCATAATAAAACTTGGGACCAAGTACACAGGGGGGCCGCCGCAGCCCCAAAACCCCTGAAAATGGATTTATTTGACGATCATGACAATATGGACTCAAATGAATGGTATTCGGGAGTAGATTTCGAATCTGGCATTCAAATTCAGATCGAAGTATAGGGGGCCACGCCACGCCACAAATACGCCATTAGACCCATTATGACTATATGATACTTGGCTGAACAGATTTTCTTAAAATTTTCATAGATTGTGTACGTTTGTCTGGAAGGAAACATAGGCTATATAATTTTTAGATATCGGGTGGAGGCGGACCTTTCCCCATACCCCATACACCCATATCCCAAAAACGCCACCCATATCCATAAGTGGTCCGATGGGCAAAATAAGTATATCAAATGAAAGGTATTGGAGACCAGAAAACGAATATGGTATTATAGTACCCAGCGGGCCCACCCAACCCCAAAACCCCTCTAAACAGATATATTCGAAGTTCTTGTGAATATGGAATTCAAATGAAAAGTATTAGGGAGTAGATTACAAATATGGCATAAAATATAAGGTCCAAGTAATGGGAGGTCGCCCACTCCCCAATACCCCCAAATGGACATATTAGCCGACCATGGCTATATGGGACTCAAATGAAAGGTATTAAGGAGTATATTACGTATATGACATTAAAATTTGTCTTCAAAGCTAGGTGGCGCTTTACCTCCTAAAGATACGCCATTATGACAATATGGGACTCAAATGAAGGGTATTTGAGAGTAGAAAACGCCATTAATATCCAGTTTTGGAGCCAAATGTTTTGGGGTGCGCCCTTAAGCATCCCCTAAACTGAGCTTCATTTCCGTTGGGAATAAAAAACCCATTTGATATCCGACTCAAGTTTAAACTCAATTATAAGGGACCTTTTTTTTATAGCAGAGTCCGAACGTCGTCCCGCAGTGGGACACCTCTTTGGAGAAAATTTTTTAAATGACCATACATGGCATTGTATTCGCATACGTCGCCAACATTAAGAGGGGATAAACACCGCTTTGTCCGATGTTCTCGCCAGGATTCTAACGCTTTCAGCGTTATAGGCTATAATGGCACCAATTCGATATCCGCATTCAGGGCGAAGTGTCTCCACCCTAAAAAGATAGTAGAAAGTTAAAGAAGGTGTAGGGAGCGGGCCCGGTTCGGTTAATATATATATATATATATATATTTGCTCGAAAATCGGTTCAGATATAGTTATAGCTCCCATATATATATGCTCGTCCGATTTGCCGTAAAATTGCAATAAAATGGTCATTTGTTAACCGATTATCTTGAAATTTGGCACGACGAATTTTTTCCTGACTCTCGACATTACTGATGAATTTCAGGGAAATCGGTTCAGATTTAGATATAGCTCTTATATATATATATCGCTCGATTTTCACTCGAAATCGCATTTATCGACCAATCTTCCCCAAACCTCGTACAACGCTTTTCTTCACGACTTCCTCAATGTCTGTAAAGTTTGTTCGAAATCGGTTCAGATTTAGTTGTAGCTCCCATATATATGTTCGCCCGATTTGCAGTAAAATTGCAATAAAATGGTCATTTGTTAACCGATTCTCTCGAAATTTGGCAGGAAGGATTTTCTTTTGACTCTTGACATTATTTGTGAAATTCTTGGGAATCGGTTCAGATTTAGGTATAGCTCTCATATATATGTTCGTCCGATTTGCAGTAAAATTGCAATAAAATGGTCATTTGTTAACCGATTCTCTCGAAATTTGGCAGGAAGTACTTTCTTATGACTCTCGACATTACTGGCGAATTTCATGGAAATCGGTTCAGATTTAGATATAGCTGTTATATATGTATATCGCCCGATTTTTACTCCAGGAGCCACAGCAATCGCAGTTATTGACCAATCTTCCCTAAACTTCGTACAACGCTTTCCTTGACGACTTCCTCAATGTATGTAAAGTTTGCTCAAAATCAGATCAGATTTAGATATAGCTCCCAAATATATGTTCGTCCAATTTGCAGTAAAATTGCAGTAAAATGACTCTGGCCATTATTCGTGAAATTCATGGGAATCGGTTCAGATTTAGATATAGCATTTATTGACCAATCTTGCAAAAATTTTGCTAAACGTTTTCCTCGACGACTGCCACAGTATCTAAGAAGTTTGCTCGTAATCGGTTTAGATTTATGTATATCTCCCATATATATGTTCGTACGATTTTGAGAGATATTGCACTGAAGTGCTCATTTTTTAACCGATTTTTTCGAAGTTTGGCAGAAAGGATTATCTCTTGACTCTAGACATTACTTGTGAATTTCATGGAAATCGGTACAGATTTAGATATCACTGGCATATATGTATATCGCCCGATTTTCACTTCTAGGGTCCCTGCAAGCGTATTTATTGACCAATATTGCCAAAATTTTTCACAACACTTTCCTCGGCGCCTAATAAATTATCTGAGAACTTTGCTCGTTTGAACAGAAAGTTTTCCAAGCAAATGTTCTCCCAAGTATTTTTCCATAAAAAAGCAAGCTAAAAGTAACAGCTGATAACTGACAGAAGAAAGAATGCAATTACAGAGTCACAAGCTGTGAAAAAATTTGTCAACGCCAACTATATGAAAAATCCGCAATTACTTTTTGGGCAACCCAATAGCTTTAGACTTATATTTTTGTTCCACCCCATTGTGGTTACCTAATGGACCTTTTAAGAAAAAAAGTCATCCCATAGACAAAAAAAGAGACAACAAAAAAGTATCGCAGACCATTCTAAGCACACGTTAACCATAGAGATTTATTACCTAATAACAACAAAGGGATTCTACTCACATGGTGGATAGGGGGGGTGTACACTTTTGCAGCCATAATTTATGGCCATTTTTAACCAGGCTTTGTATATAGGGCTCCCATATAAAGCAAAATGGCCATAGAACACTCGCATGTGTAGGCGAATGTGTCTTTGATTGCCTTCGGTTTGGTGGACTGAACAAAATATATTTTATGTCCATTAGCAGGAGGCTCAGTTGACTTTCGTTTTATTGGTAATACCTGTAAAATTAAGTTTAACTGCTGACTTGACTTGTCTAGCAGCCTATGGAGTTAAAGTGGCAAATTGTCAGCAAATAATTTAAGCCCTATGTCATTTCGATTGTGTCACATTAGTAGGGGTATTATTTGTTATTGCTGTGGACCATAATGGGACCTTGGAGTAAAATTAAGAAAATGAATTTTCGACATATTTGTGATGACAGTTAATTGGATAAATTAGAGAGATGACAAGGCTATTGGAAAGAAGCAGGAGTATTTGGAAACCATTTTCCTATAACTGTACGATTGACAAGAATATTAGATCTTCACTTGGAGAATACAAAGTAAGCGAAGAACATTGAACATGTTATTCAATATTTCTTTTGACTTGGCCAAGAACTAACAAAGGCGATCTCCACTTTCAACAGAGGTTTCCCGTATTTACATGATACTAAAATTCAAAGCCAGTAGGTGTTTTTTGATGTCAACGATTTCATTTTCCATTCTTTTTAATGTCATCTGTTTTCGTTAAGAAGTTGAGTTGGCAGGGAGCTTGGATTTGTCTAAGTGAGTCTGTAACAGGCACCACACGGGATAGAACTCTAAGCACACATTTGTATGATGTTTATCGTCGTTACGAGAAGCTCAGCTGAGAGCTGAGTTCGCGTGAATTCACAGGTTGCGGATAGTGAAATGCTCCTAATACGGAGTAGCTGTGTTTGTACTCGTGGACGATCAGCGGTATCGACTATTGTGTCTCAGTGAGAGGCCGGACGGCACCTGTTCTTGCTTAAAAACTGTGTTTGACTGTGATAATCCTTATGACAAGGCGAGCTATTAATAAATAAACCGTTTCCGGGGCGGTATGTCCTTTGGACCGTAGCAAGCTTGCTCAAATATGGAGCTGAACGAAGGTAGCCACCTCCACATGCAAGTGTGGATACAACAACAACAACTACCTAAACTTAGTCCCTATGATATGTGAAGACCCTTATTTGATGAAAAGTTAGTTTTTGCGCTGAAAGCCCGTAGATTTATAATCGAGTCTTTTTCACAAATTTGTAACCGGTTTTTCCTTACAGCTTCAACGGTCATGTAGGCTGATTTTTTCATTCACATGAATATCCTGAGCAAAAACTTCAACTTAAAAATTCTTAAATTTTTATTTCATTGAAAATCCTATTCCTAACGCAATCAGCAATTTTTGTTTATTTTCCAAAAACATAATAAACTTCATTTAGAAAAGTTTTACTCACTCCCAATGCAAGGGGTGCAAAAGAAGGGGGTAACACTAAAGGCTACCATCCGTGCTTGTGCCTCTCATAAAATGTTTTACCTCAATTAAATTATAGAGGATAATTTACATTTTATAAAACCCTTAGATTTTGTCCAAACTATTATTGCAGCTACCAAAGAATACATCAACAATCATGATTTCATTTGGATTTCGCAAAAACTTTTCATTTTGCTGTTGATTCGTTGGCAATGGGTATTTCTGGCGGCACACAGAGCTCTCGCATTCAACGAACAACTTTAATCTGGAGAAATCATCATTGTGGGACATTTAGAGGTACAATGAGAGTGAATGGATGAAATAGTTTTTCCGGCACACAATGCTATTTTTAGTTTTTGACTTAAACATTGGAAGGGTATAGTAGTGCAAAGGGGTATAACAAAGGAAGATAAAAATTTCTTCTCATAAAAAAATGTAAAATTTTTTTATACCCACCACCGTAGGATAAGGGGTATATTCATTTGGTCATTCCGTTTGCTACACATAGAAATATCAATTTCCGACCCTACAAAGTATATATATTTCGGATCGTCGTAAAATTTAAGGATGTCCGTGTGTCTGTCCGTCTATCCGTCCGTCTATTGTAATCACACTATAGGCTTCAAAAATTGAGATATTGAGCTGAAATATGGCGCAGATACGTCTTTTTGATGCATGCTGGCTAAGTTCTTCAACGGGCGAAATCGGACCATATTTTGATATAGCTGCTATATAGACCGATTTTCCGATGCCCATAAATGCTTTATTTTTCATCCGATTCAAAACAGTGAGTGGCTTTAGGCCTACCGACATCTGACCCAAATATGGTTCAGATCGGACCATATTTAAATATAGCTGCCATATAGACCGATCTCCCGATAAAGGGTCTGAAGCCCATAAAAGCTTTATTTTATAACCGATTTTGCTAAAATTTGAAACAGTGAGTAGTTTAAGGCGTCCCAAAATAGGACCCAAATATGGTTGAGAACGGACTATATTTAGATATAGCTGTCGTATAGACCGATATGCCCGTTAAGGGCCTGAAGCTCACAAAAGCTTTCTTTATTACCCGATTTTGTTGAAATTTTAAATACAATATTTAACAGTGACCTATATTTATAAGACCACTTAATGTGTGTGCCGAATTTTGGTGCATAAGTTATCCAATTTTCATGACGAAAGGGTGTTTACATATATACCCGAACTTTGGATACCCACCACGGGTATCCAAAGTTCGGCCCGGCCGAACTTTTTATTGTTTTTATATAAGTCAACGATTTTCCGAAAAAAATTAAAATTTTTATTAAATGATTCCAAAACAAAAATTTCAAGTAAAAATTTATTACATATTTTTTCTATAAAAAATTAAATTAAAGTTCTACACTATAAGAGATTCGTCACATATTTTGGTCTGTAAAAAAAATTATTACAAATTTGTTCCTATAGAAAATTTGTTAATTTATGTTTTATGTAAGAATTTTTCATAGGTTAGGTTAGGTTGAAAAAAGGGTGCGGATATTAATCCGCCTCATGCCACTATGGACATAAACCAAAGCCAGTAACCGGCTAGTTGTGCGCTCTAAAGACTATAAAGTAACCTCTAAAAAAGAAAATTTTTAGTTAGGAATTCCAAACTACCTACAAAATCCTTAATTGCTTTCAATACCACTCCCCTAAGTTGGTTCATCTCTGGTATTGTGTCTCCACCTAAGTGCCGGTATTTGTTAGACGCGAAAGCCGGGCAATGACAAAGGAAAGCCGGGCAATGACATCATCTTCCCCGCATGCCCTACACATGCTATAACTTGCCGCACCGATTTTATATAAGTGAGCTCGTAGTCCTATGTGTCCCGTTATGATACCAATAGCAATACTGTCCTCCTTCTTGCTTCCTTTCAGTAATAGCCTCGTCTTCTCACGATCTGGATCCACCCCATAGGATTTTTCCACAATGTTGCATGTGCATTTGTCGCCCACTCCCTTAACTCGGACTGCGTCGACCCGAAAGGCTTCGGGTTAACCAAGTTTGTTCACGGCAGTCTTCTGGCCTTCACCGCCAAATCGTCGGCTTTTTATTCCCCCAGACTGCGTTGTGGTACCGCACCCAAACGATGCGGATTTTGCCATCCCCAGAGAAGGAGTTAAACTCCTTCTTACACTGCAAGACTGTTCGCCATAAGGGCAATAACGTCCTGGTTGTTATGCGCTTATGGCAATTTTACTGTCGGTAAAGATGTTCACACTCGACGTCCTCGCGTTAACACCACACCACTTCACGCATTCCCAGCTCGACAAAATCTCCGCCTGCAGGAAAGTATTATGGTCAGGCAGTCTAAAACAGTTCTCAATCCCTGGGTTCTCAATGTAGACCCCTAGGTCCTCTCTGTACTCTAACTTTGATCCATCTTTGTAAAACGATCTTCCAGATTGCAATACTAGGGTTCCGTCAATCCAAGAATGTGCCGCTGGCAACAGTACCTCGCATTTGACCTCAGGTGTCGTCTCAGGTATCCGGTCGAAAACCTCTTCCATTCCCTTCATGTTTTCTATCGTCACCACGACTACACTGCGATGGTATGACCTGCAATACTCTATCTATTCTCACGCAGTCGCTAACTCACACACAATCAATATGTCAGTGGGTCGGATAGAAATCCGAGAATAGTCTGCAGTGCCCTAGACAACATGCTCTCTGAATAATCCTAACGTTGCACTTTTTCTCCATCGCAGTCCATCAAACTACTGAGACATAAGTAAGTATTGGTCTAATCACGCTCATGAAGAGCCAGTGGACTATCCTCGCATTCAGGCCCCTTTTAGAGGGGCCTGCCTATCCTCGTGCAGGGCAGTGTCCACGGACCTTCCCTTGGCATATGCATGCTGTTTGTATTCAAGCAATTCGTTGGATCTCCTATTGAAGATCATGGGAAAAGCGGTTGTACAATATATCAACCAAATCGAATAATAATTATGACCTTTGGAGGCTCAAGAAGTCGAGATCCCAGATCACTTTCAATTGCAGCTATAAAAGTCTTAACTAAACATGTCATACACAATTTCAGCCTAATAGGATAAACATTGCGGTCTCCAGTGGCTCAAGAAATCAAGATTCAAGATCGATTTATATAGCAGCTATATCAGGTTATGAACCGATTTAAACCATACTTAGCACAGATATTTCAGCCAAATTGGATAGGAATTGTGCCCTCTAGACGCTCAAGAAGTCAAGACCCCGGATAGATTTATGTGACAGCTATATCAGGTTATAGACCCCTTTTAACCCTACTCAGCACAGTTGTTGGAAGTCATAACAAGTCATGCTAAATTTCAGCCAAATCGGATAAGACTTGAGCCCTCTAATGGCTCAAAAACTCAAGATCCAAGAACGGTTTATATGGCAGCTATATCCAAACATGGACCGATATAGCCCACTTACAATCCCAACCGACCTACACTAATAAGAAGAATTTGTGCAAAATTTCAAGCGGCTAGGTTTACTCCCTCGAAAGTAAGCGTGCTTCCCACAGACAGACGGACGGACATATTGTAGCTAGTTCCACTTAAATTGGCATGACGATCAAGAATATATATATACTTTATGGGATCTTAGACGAATATTTCGTGGAGTTACAAACAGAGTGACGAAATTAGTACGTCCCCATCCTATGGTGGAGGGTATAAAAAGGAGTTTTGGGAGTTGAAACCATCCATTTCGAATTATCTCCATTTACTGCCAGATCCATTTTCACTGACTCTCTTTCGATTCTTTCAAACGCTGCAGTTACTACTTCCGGTGCCCGACCTATGATGTCGATGTCATCGGCATAGGCGAGTAGCACATGTTCTGTATTGTGATTAGTGTGCCATATCTATTCACATCTGCATCTCGTATAATCTTCTCCAGCAGGATATTAAGGAGAACCGTCCTCTCGATTTAAGGTCTTAGGCCCATAAAAGCCACATTTATTATCCGATTTTGCTAAAATTTGGGACAGTGAGTTATGTTAGGTCCTTCGACATATTGCTTGCAGATCGGTCCAGTTTTGGATATAGCTGCCGATCTCTCGATTTAAGGTTTTGAGCCCATAAAAGGCGCATTGAATGTCCGATTTAGCCACAATTTGGGATATTGAGTTGTGTTAGGCCCTTCGAGATCCTTGTTCTATTTGGCCGAGATCGGTCCAAATTTAGATATAACTGTCACATAGACCGATCCCTCGCTTTAAGGTTTTAGGACCACAAAAGGCATCCGATTTGCTCGAAATTTATGACATTGAGTTAAGTAAGGCCCCTCGACATCTTTCTGCAATATGGCACAGATCGGTCCAGATTTGGATATAGCTCTCATATAGACCGATCTCTCGATTTAAAGTTTTGGGACCATAAAAGCCGCATTTATTGTCCGATTTCGCCGAAATTTAGGTCAGTGAGTTGTGCTAGACTCATCGACATTTTTCTGAAACTTGGCGCAAATCGGTTTAGATTTGGACATAGCTGCCATATAGACCGATCTTTCGATTTAAGATTTTGGACCCATAAAAGGCGCATTTATTATCCGAGATTGCTGAAATTTGGAACAGTGGGTTGTGTTAGGCCTCTCGATACTTGTTTTTCTATATATTTTTAAAAACAAAAATCAATTTTGTACCCCTTTCAATCACTGAAATACACTCCATTTTTCCAAAGCTTTTCCCCATCTGCTTCTGATGTTGTTGTGATAGTGGAAATTTTTGATGTTTTAGCTGAGATTTTATGTTTCTGACATGTGTCATTCGTGTGCCGTCGCAGAAGCTTAGAATTACCCCCATACGATTACAATTGCAAAAGTTACACAGTTTTCGGCTGTCATTGTGTGTGGTCTATGGTTTATCTCAGGACTTTAGATTTCATAGCAAAAACAAAAAAAAGGAAAAATCACAAACTATTCCTCCTGCAGTTTACCAACACAAATGCATATGGAAACAGGCAGGGAGATGAATATCCACTGATGCGGGATAGTTGGTGAAAAGATGAAAAGACCATTTGACTGACCATCAGTGGTAAAGTGTCCTTAGCAATCACTGCTGAATACGACCAGAGTGGAATATCAGGATAACAAAATGAAACCACACACAGACTCTTATAGATGAATGAAACTCCTTTGAGTGAGTTACTGGTAAATTTTTGCCAAATTTGCATTTTATAAACAATGTTCGTTAGTACCTTAACTAATAAAGCAAAGTTTCATTGACATGAAAAAAAAATTATAAAGACTTGATAAAAATGAAAAAAAACCATGCATAAGATTACATAGAAACTCAAAACAAAGAATATAAAAAAATATGAACAAAATTTAATTTAAAATTTTATATTGTTTTGTACTTCTGTTTAATATTGAATTTTCTTTTTAAAATATCTAAAAGAAAAATCACATCAAATGATGCCTTCACACTCACAGATCACCCCTTTACCCAATGGACCTTCAAGTCATTAATGCTAGACCTGATAGCCTACTTATTGTGTCTCCTCCCCCTTTCACTGTGTGTTTATTCTTGTCATTTAATACCCAGTCAATAAAAAAAAACTCAGTATTTAAGCGTTAAACATACAACGAATGGCTGACTGATAGGCAGAGAAATTGTTCCAGTTTAAATCAGGACCAACATCAACAACAAGGACAAAAAATGTCGTTTAGCGGTTCGTACATCTACGGCAAGCAAGTGAAGTGAACACGTGATATTTAATCACTGTCATGTCAGTGTCACTATGGCAGAGGGTGAGGTGGATATGCCCAGGATGGCTGACAACTTTGGCTTTAGCTGCACTCAAAGATATTAGAGCTGATTTTATGCTATGAGAGTTTGTGGTGAGTGTGTCTGCGAACGTGTTCCAAATGATGAAATCGATATTGTAGATGACAGATTCTTTTTCAGTTTGTGTATTTTCTCTGTTGTTGTTATAGGTAATTATGGAGGACCATTAACGTGGAAAAATGTACGTGGGTGTTAGAAAGAAGGTTTCGAGGAAAATATTAGGCCTAGCCATCACCATCCTCACTTTTTAAACACAGAACTACCGGTTATAGTATTTGAAAGCAGAAATATCGTATTTTTCGTCAGGTAATCTGTAGTAGCCCGTCCGTTGCGTTAAGATAGTTGCACATTCGACAAGTTGTTGAGATAGCCCCCTACTAGACAAATCTCCTATTTGACATCATAAGGCCACATGATCCGCATTATTCAACTGATTTCGACGAAATTTTAAGTGAAGTGTTGTATTGGGTTGCCCAAAAAGTAATTGCGGATTTTTCATATAGTCGGCGTTGACAAATTTTTTCACAGCTTGTGACTCTGTAATTGCATTCTTTCTTCTGTCAGTTATCAGCTGTTACTTTTAGCTTGCTTTAGAAAAAAAGTGTAAAAAAAGTATATTTGATTAAAGTTCATTCTAAGTTTAATTAAAAATATATTTACTTTCTTTTAAAAAATCTGCAATTACTTTTTGGGCAACTCAATATATACTCACTTCTTTTTTATCCAAAGTAGAATGGCTTTACCTTTCGATATAGTCTCCCTGTAGACAAAACTTGCAATGTGATTTATCTTTGACAACGGAAACTTGTTCATCAAATTTTAATGTATGACAGATTTTCTGAGCTTTACTTTCTGACACTTTATTTCTAGATGTCCTTCTCCACTTGATCTACGCATCGGAGTTGTGGTCTCACTGTTCTGAGTGTAACACAATTTCAACCTTTAAAAGTCTTTGCTGGAACATCTTTATTAATGATGACTGGGCGCAAAACCTTAAATCGAGAGATCGGCCTATATGGCAGCTATATTCAAATCTAGACCGATCTGGACCAAATTGAAAACGGATATCGAAGGCCATAAAACAACTCACTGTCCCAAATTTTGGCGACATCTGACAATAAATGCGCTTTTAATGGCCCTAAACCTCAAATTGAGAGATGGGTCTATATGGCAGCTATATCCAAATCTGGACCGATCTGTGCCATATTGCAGAAGTATATCGAGGGGCTTAACTTACCCCAATGTCCCAAACTTCGGCAACATCGGACATTAAATGAGCCTTTTATGGCCCCAAAACTTTAAATCGAGATATCGATCTATATCGGCAGCTATATCCAAATCTGGACCGATCTGGGCCAAATTAAAGTAGGACGTCGAAGGGCCTAACACAACTCACTGTCCCAAATTTTGGCGACATCGGACATTAAATGAGCTTTTTATGGACCCAAAACCTTAAATCGAGATATCGGTCTATATCGGCAGCTATATCCAAATCTAGACCGATCTGAGCCAAATTAAAGAAGGACGTCCAAGGGCCTATCACAACTCACTATGTCAAATTTTGGCGAAATCGGACAATAAATGCGCCTTTTATGGACCCAAAACCTTAAATCGAGAGATCGGACTATATGGCAGCTATATTTAAATCTAGACCGATCTGGACCAAATTGAAAAAGGATATCGAAGGCCATAAAACAACTCACTGTCCCAAATTTTGGCGATATCTGACAATAAATGCGCTTTTAATGGCCCAAAACCTCAAATTGAGAGATCGGTCTATATGGCAGCTATATCCAAATCTGGACCGATCTGTGCCATATTGCAGAAGTATATCGAGGGGCTTAACTTTCCCCACTGTCCCAAATTTCGGTAACATCTGACATTAAATGCGCCTTTTATGGACCCAAAACCTTAAATCGAGATTTCGGTCTATATGGCAGTTATATCCAAATCTGGACCGATCTGAGCCGAATTGAAGAAGGACGTCGAAGTGCCTAATACAACTCACTGTGTCAAATTTTGGCGAAATCGGACAATAAGTGCGCCTTTTATGGGCGCAGTACCTTAAATCGAGAGATCGGTCTATATGGCAGCTTTATCCAATTTTGAACAGATCTAGGCCACATTGAAGAACGGTGTTGAAAGGCCTAACACAACTCACTGTGCCAAATTTCAGCAAAATCAGATAATAAAAGTGGCTTTTACGGGCCAAAGACCCTAAATCGGAGGATCGGTCTATATAGGGGCTATATGAAGATATAGTCCGATATAGCCCATCTTCGAACTTAACCTGCTTATGGACAAAAAAAGACTCTGTGCAAAATTTCTGCTCAATATCTCTATTTTTAAAGACTGTAACGTTTATCGGATCGGCTTATTGGGGAGCTATATCAGGCTATAGTCCAATATGGACTGTACTTGCAAATGCAAAATTTCAGCTAAATCGGACAAAGGACTCAAGGCTTGTAAGGACTCAAGAAGTCAAATCAGGAGATCGGTTTATATGGGAGCTATATCAAGTTTAGACCAGTACTTGAAAAGTACTCGGCACAATTGGTGAAAGTCATAAAAGAACACTACATGCAAAATTTCAGCTAAATTGGACAAAAAATGCAGCGTGCAGAGCCTCAAGAAGTCAAATCGGGAGATCGGTTTATATGGCAGCTATATCCAAATCTGAACCGATATGGCCCATTTGCAATCCCCAACGACATACATCAATATTAAGTATCTGTGCACAATTTCAAGTGGCTAGCTCTTCGCGTTCGGCCGCTATCGTGATTTCGACAGACAGACGGACGGACACGGCTAGATCGACTCAGAATGTCGAGACGATCAAGAATATATATACTTTATGGGCTACTAGATCAATATTTCGAGGTGTTACAAACGGAATGACTGGATAAGTATACCGCCCTCCTATGGTGGTGGGTATAAAAAGAGGGTGCAGATATTAATCCGCCGCAAGCCACTATAGCCATACCCCTTAGCCAGTAATCGGCTTGTTGTGCGCTCTAAAAACTGAAAAGGTATGGAGCATTCCACTATCCGCAACCTGTGGAAGCGCCCGGTAGCTCACAGCTAAGCTTCTCGTGACAACAACGAACACTACACAGATCGGATCTCAATGTTAAAGCCTACGTGGTGCTCAGAGCAATTCGGCACCGTGCCCGCAGAATCGTATTATGGTCAGGTAGTATAAAACAGATCTCAGTCCCTGGGTTCTCAAAATAGACCCACAAGCCTACTTTGTCTCCTAGCTTTGATCCATCCGTTGACGGCAATATTAGGGTTCCGTCAATCCAAGACTGTGCCGATGGCAGCAGTGCCTCGCAATCGACCTCAGGTGTCGTCTCAGGTAATCGATCGGAAACCTCTTCCCTTCCTTCGAAGTTTCCATTCGTCGCCTTTATTATATATCGGTGCTATGAGCTGCTCGCATCCTCAATCTATTCTCCTATCGCCTTAAGTCTCAAAGCCGCAGTGGTTGCCTCACATTTAATCTGTATGTCAATGGATCGGATATCTAGAATAGTCTCCAGTGCCCTGGTGGGCGTAGTCCTCACCGCTCCCCATATGCCAAGACAACATGTTCTCTGAACCTGTTATATTGTCCTTATGTTGCACTTTTTCTCCATAGCAGTCCACCAGTTCACTGAGGCGTAAGTAAGTATTGGTCTAATCACGCTTCTGTAGAGCCGGTGGACTATCCACGGATTCAAGGCCCATTTCGAGCCTACGGCCCGTCTAGTGCCCAACATCTGTAAACCTTCTCAGTACGTTTCTGAATGTGGCATCCATGGTAAGTAGTGTCGAAATCGGTCTTAAATTGTTTATGCCGAGCTCCCTTTTACGATCCCTAGAAGATTAAACATTTGCTTGTTATGGCGGAAATTTGGTACTAAAAATGTAACTGCGATCTTCAACTAAATTCATTTTGGGGGAACTTTTCACAGAATCCATGGTAGCCCGGTCGAATTAAGAACGTTTTTACTAGTTTTAACTGAAGTTAAGCCTTCAATCTTTTTATACCCTCCACCATTGGATGGGGGTATACTAATTTCGTTATTCTGTTTATAACACCTCGAAATATGCATCTGAGACCCCATGCATATACTCTTGATCCTCATTTCATTCTAAGTCGATCTAGCCATGTCCGTCCGTCTGTCCGTCCGTCCGTCCGTCCGTCCATCCGTCTGTCCGTCCATCCGTCTGTCCGTGCGTCTGTCTGTCGAAAGCACGCTAACTTTCGAAGGAGCAAAGCTAGCCGCTTGAAATTTAGCACAATTATTTCTTATTAGTGTAGGTCGGTTGGGATTGTACAATAAATGGGCCAAATCGGTCTATGTTTTGATATAGCTGCCATATAAACCGATCTTGGGTCTTGATTTCTTTAGTCTCTAGAGGGTGCAATTCTGGTCCGATTTGACTGAAATTTTGCACGTGGTGTTTTGTTATGATATCCAACAACTGTGCCAAGTACGGTTCAAATCGGTCCATAACCTGATATAGCTGCCACATAAACCGATCTTGGGTCTTGACTTCTTGAGCCTCTAGAGAGCGCAATTCCTATCCGATTTGAATGAAATTTTGCACGAAGTGTTTTGTTATGATATCCAACAACTCTGTCAAGTATGGTTCCAATCGGTCCATAACCTGATATAGCTGCCATATAAACCGATCTTGGGTCTAGACTTCTTGAGCCTCTAGAGGGCGCGGTTCTCGTCCGATTTGATTGAAATTTTGCACGTGGCGTTTTGGTATCACTTCCAACAACTGCGCTATGTATGTGGTTCAAATCGGTCAATTATCTGATATAGCTGCCATATTAACCGATCTGGGGTCTTGACTTCTTGAGCCTCTAGAGGCCGCGGTTCTCGTCCGATTTGACTGAAATTTTGCACGTGGCTTTTTGGTATCACTTCCAACAACTGCGCTATGTATGTGGTTCAAATCGGTCAATTACCTGATATAGCTGCCATATAAACCGATCTGGGGTCTTGACTTCTTGAGCCTCTAGAGGGCGCAATTCTCGTCCGATTTGAGTGAAATTTAGCGTGAGGTGTATTGTTATGACTTTTGATAACTGTGTTAAGTATGGCGCAAATCGGTTCATAATATGGTATAGCTGCCAAATAAACCGATCTTGGGTCTTGACTTCTTGAGCCTCTTCAGGGCGCAATTCTTATACGATTTGACTGAAGTTTTGCGCCTTGCATTTTGGTATCACTTTCAACAACTGCGCTAAGTTTGGCGCAAATCGGTACATAACCTGATATAGCTGACATATAAACCGATCTTGGGTCTTGACTTCTTGAGCCTCTAGAGGGCGCAATTCTCGTCCGATGAAATGGCTGAAATTTTGTACAACGGCTTCTTTCATGACCTTCGACATATGTGCCTAATATGGTCTGAATCGATCAATAGCTTGATACAGCTCCCACATAAACCGATCTCCCGATTTTGCTTCTTGAGACCCTACAAGGTGAAATTCTTATCCGAATGAACTGAAATATTACACAATGACCTCTACAATGTTCAGCATTCATTTATGGTCCGAATCGGACTATAACTTGATATCGCTCCAATAGCACAACTGTTCTTATTCAAAGTTCTTTGTTTGCCTAAGAAGAGATAATGCGCATAGAACTCGACAAATGCGATCCATGGTGGAGGGTATATAAGATTCGGCCCGGCCGAACTTAAGACGCCCTTATTTGTTATTGTTTCTGACGACAAACATTTTAATCGACAATTGTGTATCCAAAATTTTAAATCTCTCATAGTTTTGCTAGGAAATCGATTCTAATACCATCGCTGCGACTACAGAACTTTTGCTGCGATTACATTTTCCCTAAAAACTTATTGCCTATCGCCCTTAAATGTTCTTGGTTTGCCTTGTATAGATTTAGGTAAGCAATATTTGTTTTTGTTTAACAAACAATATTTACTAACCACAGCACACACCAACACAGTCAAGGTTTTAGACTCCCCCGTCTCCACCTCCACTCGGCCAATGATAATCACAATCGAACTCTTCTGCACTTGACTGCCGGTGCCACCTTAGAAAACCGCCAAACAATATTTGCCCCCTGGGTTTTTTTTTTCTTTCACCATCAAACGCCGCCAAACGATATCAGTGCAACAAAATACTTGGGCAAATAGAAAGTTTGTTCCGCCACTGTCGTTGTCAATGTTGTTTGAGGTTTTTATCGGCAAAGGTCACCAAAATCATTCCTCGTCAAATTGGGTCGGGGAATGGGGAGGGGAGTCATTGTCGGTGTTGGAAAAACTTCCATGTATGTGGATTATTGGTATGATGATATGCTGCTGTGACTGCCATCAAACGCTCCTTGGCAGTCATGTAGACTACGAAGGAAGATGACTGCGACATTTAAAAAGGACAATGATTGTAACAACGTACCCGGGAACAGACAGAAAAATGATTGATGACACATTATTGACAAGATGTACTACTATGTGCCTTGCTCCACATAGCCAACTAAGAATAGCAAGAACATTGTGCTTGCTCTACGAGTAGTAGTTACACGCTCCACGTTCAACATCAAAATTTAAACAGGAAGTAATTTGATTTTCGTTTCATTGATGTTCGACGTTGTTTGATGGATTTCTTGTTGCCAGAACATTGTCGACCTGCACAGTGGGCCAATAGATAAAGCAAGCATTCAGGTTTGGGTTGAAAGGGTAAAAGGAAAGTTCTCTCGGAGGCCTGTCTGGTCTATGGTGATACCCCAGCGAAAAAAATAGTTGTTGGTTAAAAAGGATAGAAAAAAGTGTGAAATGTGTGAAACACAAGAATAGTCGGTGGCTAGCGCCTATCTCGTAGGTCCACACATATGCGCAACCCTGGAGCGTCGATCCACCCTTATCTGAGTGTTTACTCGGTGAGTGCTAACCTGTGGCCATATGACCTATTGCACCATGTCCGATTATAACTCCCGTGATAGTATTCAGTGACTTTTTATCAAAGGCCAGCAGTTACGTCGTTCTCTTGTGAGCGATGTTAGGCCAGAGTATCATGTCAGAGTGTGAAATGTGTAAAATATAGGAAGAGTTTAGAAATAACAGGAAGAGGCAGGGGCTAGAGGCTATCTGGTACGTCCACATGTATGTACGTCCCTGAAGCATAGGCGCACGCTCATCTGAATGTCTACTCGGTTAGTGCCAACCAGTGGCCATATGGCCTATCGCACACTGCTGATTGTAGCTCCCGTAATAGTACTCAGTGACCTCTTATCAAAAGTCAGCAGTTCTTCGACCTCTTTCGGTCAACATTAGACCAGAGTGTCCTGGCAGTTCGTCATTCATGAAAAGACTCCCACCTCTCCACTGCCTCGGCGCCGACCATCCATTCTACTATGTTCAGTAATTCGACAAGTAGCACGCAAGTGCGTCCAGCCACTGGTTCGCCCCCCGTGCAGGAGTCCCTTTAGGCATATTTGCCCGCCTTCCCGTTTTCCGGAATAGCTTCGTTTTCAGGAATAAAATGCGCTATGTTGTCAACGTTTTTCCCAACTTTTCGTCACGAATTTCTCTTCTTCTTCGATGGCTTAACAGCTTCTGCAAAATTTGTTACTAGCAACCTTCAGTCTGTCAGCATGTTTTCCGATTAGACGGACACAATGACTGAGACGTCTGTACTGTACTTGCCAGTGACAGCAAAGCAGTAGACCTCTACAAGTCTAGATTAGGCCACATTGTTTGGGAATGCTCACAGCCCCCTCTTTGTGACCATTTATCATTCGTTGGGGATTGGGGGATTGGGGATTTACTTCGAGAAACTCAACATCGGTATATCGGTGAGACTGCGTGACAAGATTGTACTGTATTGCAGGCGGAGGCCTGTGCTATTACGATAGCCACAAAAGAAATTGGGAAGCGATTCTCTGTCTTTGAAGCCCAGGACTTATGAGAATAGTATGGTGACCCTCAAGGCCTTGGGTTCGAGGAACCCAAACATGCTGACAGACTGAAGGTTGCTAGTAACAAATTTTGCAGAAGCTGTTAAGCCATCGAAGAAGAAGAGACAATAGAACACCTTCTGTGTGTGTGTGTCTCGCACCGTCAGTCAGCAGGAGTTCCACTATAGATTCTCATTTCTTTGATAACCTGTCTGGTTTAGCGGATGTGAACATTCTCAAGTTGTTGGGCTTTTTAAAGTGATCTGGATAGTGCAAAGGTTGGATCTAGAAGGCATCTTCCTTCTTCTATTCCTGTGGTATCACAATGGACGAAAACGTCTCAGTGAGTATGATGGCAGACTACAACTTAAACCTGGCCTAACCTATCCTATCCCCAATCTACCTCCTGACTCCATCTAGGAGTCATCTGTGAAACGCCGCATTCTCCTCATAGAAAACATTTGACTACCTATCCACTTTCCTAGTAAAGCGAACCTCGAAGATCCTTCATCTAATTTGTATCCCACCGCATCCATGTTATAGAGGATGGAACCGTGGCCTTATCATCAGCATGTCAAGATCTCTCAACCTAATGGGAATCTTGGCGTCACGATGTCCTATATGGACCTCAATATTTTGCATATCTAGCTTCCCAACCTGTCTGCGGCGTGGACCTTAACGCCCAGTCATTCCGACATAGGCCTTCTAGAACTCCCTGTTACGAGTCCTCGTCCCACAACCTTCCGCCATACCAGTGCCCCATTTGTCAACACTGGTCTTACGATCGCTGTGTATACCCAGCAAAACATCCTCGGGCTAACATCCCAATTCTTACCTTAAATTTTCCAGTAGGAGTAGAAGTCTCACTTTCCGACTAATTTCCACTGTATTCCTATTCTGAAGGCCACCGTAGTGCAGAGGTAAGCATGTCCGCCTATAACGCTGAACGCTTGGGTTCGAATCCTGCCGAGACCATCATAAAACTTTCAGCGGTGATTTCCCCTCCGAATGCTGGCAAAATTTGTGAGGTACAATGCCATAAAAAACTTCTCTCCAATGAGCTTAAATTTGAGTCGGACTGCACTCATTAATATGTGAGAAATTTGTTCCTGTTCCTTAGTGGAATGTTCATGGGCAAAATTCGCAATTTGCATTCCTATTCCGTAACAGTTTCGAATCGAGGACTAGGCTCAGATATCATGCCACCTTCGATGAATACAGGGTGATCCTATCCAAAAACGAGAGTGTAAAATTAGATTTCTTATATCTCCGAGTGAAAAAGATCAGCTCCGATTTCTCTGGTTTCATCCTCAGCCCATTTCAACAGCCTCCGTAGTGGCCCTTCGATGATTTCGCTGGTCGGCAACAACAATTTGCCATGTATCGTTAGAACAACGCGATCTGCAAATGTGATCATCCTCACCCTGTCACTGTTGATATGCAATAGAATTTTGTTTATCACTAGGTTCCAGAGAATCGGGGAGAACACCTCTCTCCATTGCTCTTGTCACCTACCTTATGACTACACTACTTCCCAAGTCTGTGTTGATAACCTTGGGTTGCCCAAAAAGTAATTGCGGATTTTTCATATAGTCGGCGTTGACAAATTTTTTCAACGGCTTGTGACTCTGTATTTGCATTCTTTCTTCTGTCAGTTATCAGCTGTTACTTTCAGCTTGCTTTAGAAAAAAAGTGCGCGAAATTTTGTTTACATTTGTTTGTTTGGCGTCAATTTTAATATGGCTACCATATGTATTGAAAGAAATTCATTTAACAAACCGAATCAACGCTTGTGATATGCACCTTAAACGCAATGAATTCGATCATAACTGGAGATGAAAAATGGATTGTTTACAACAACGTTAGTCGAAAACGATCATGGTCCAAGCATGGTGAACCAGCTCAAACCACTTCAAAGGCTGATATCCACCAAAAGAAGGTTATGCTGTCTGTTTGGTGGGATTGGAAGGTTGTGGTATATTGTGAGCTGCTTCCAAGGAACCAAACGATTAATTCGGATGTTTACTGTCAACAATTGGACAAATTGAATACAGCCATCAAGGAGAAGCGACCAGAATTGGTCAATCGTAAAGGTGTCATATTCCACCAGGACAACGCTAGACCGCACACATCTTTGGTCACTCGCCGAAAACTGAGTGAGCTTGGCTGGGAACTTTTGATGCATCCACCATATAGCCCTGACCTTGCACCATCAGACTACCATTTATTTCGATCTTTGCAGAACTCCTTAAATGGTAAAACTTTCGGCAATGATGAGGCTTTAAAATCGCACTTGGTTCAGTTTTTTGCAGATAAAGGCCCGAAGTTCTATGAGCTTGGAATACTAAATTTGCCAGGGAGATGGCAAAAGGTTATCGAACAAAATGGCAATTATATATTTGATTAAAGTTCATTCTAAGTTTTATTAAAAATGCATTTACTTTCTTTTGAAAAATCCGCAATTACTTTTTGGGCAACCCATATCTCCGAGGATACAGCCCTCGGAGGTATTCGGATGGACTTCCTAGCGGTCCGGGGCGCAGATTATCGACCCTATATACCCGTTGCTGGATGCGCATTCAACATTCAGGAAGGACGCCATCGCATACTCCTTCTGTTGTAGAAAACTCTCGACTTCTTGTACAACTTCCGACCCTACTTTGTGGTAGGCATGTTGTGCCCCAAGAAAATTCAGTTATATCAGTCTTTCCAGTGTTTTGATCAAAAACGTTGATTGTAATTCTTCGTCGTTCTGTGTTTAATTTTCCCCGCTTTGAGGATAAACCCCACACTGACCTCTCTTCATGCCCTCGGTATTCACGACAATGCCAGGCTTGCCTTGAAAATCCGTTCCAGACATGGCAATGTATCTTCATTTGACTCATGCAGTATTGTCGGCAAAATTCTGCCTGGTCTGGCCAATTTAAACAACTGAAAAAATGCCCATCGCCCACATTATCTCAGAGGTTTGGAGAGAATTTTCAGCGGTAATTATACCCTTATTGTGCAGACGACACTTGTTAGGTATTTAGGCTGATTGTCCTAACTTCTCTACTTAGTGGTGTCCCTCTGCGGCAAGCCTTTCGAACTCCTACAAATAGGAGTTCCCTTATCATAGCAGTTCTCTCATCTAAATGAGAGAAGTTTTCCCGCTGTTTTTTAATGGAAAGTTCATAGGCATATTCGCAAAAATTTGCAATTCTGACCCTCTAGAGAATTTCCATCAGTAGTTCCAACATCTCCCATCGACTGCCATCAGAGAGCTTTGCGTGCTGTGGCCTCACTAGGGCCTTAAATACTACTCAAAACTTCGCTCACGAACTCCTCTTTGCTCTCCTTCTTGAACCTACTCAAAGCTCCAATGTATTCATCCCAATGATCTTCTCCATTTTCGCCTCCTACTTTCTTTCATGTGTACCATTAACTCCGGTGTCCATCACGATTGGTTAGCCCTACGCGGAATTACCCGTTCTGGGCACACGTTCTGAAAGGCCTCATTCAAACACTTAGTAACAGGATCCACTAGGCTATTACTGAAAGGAAGTAAGAAAGAGGTCAGTATAGCTTTTGGTATCATAACGGGACACATAGGACTAAGAGCTCATTTATGCAAAATCGATGAGACGTTGGAGCTTTTCCTATGTCATTGCCCGGCTTTCGCGGCTAACAGGCACCGGTACTTAGGTGGGGACATAATACCAGACATGAACCAACTTAGGGGAGTGGTATGGAAAACAATCAAGGATTTTGTCAGTAGCACGGAATTCCTAGCTTAAAATTTTTTTCTTCGAGATTACTTTTTAGTTCTTAGAGCGCACAACAAGCCGATCGGCACCCTCCTTTTTAACCTAACCTAACAGGATTCATTGCTGCTTCCAGTTTCCTTGAGTCCGATATAGGCCTTCCGGGGCCCCAAACTACCGTATATGTTCCTAAACCTATCCCAGTTAGTAATTCTCGGATATCTATGTGGTCTCCTTCCTTTCTATCTCGTGCTCAACCTGAAAACCTATCCTGTAATGGTCCGATAAGGACTTCTAGTCGCCAGTGTTACATCTATGACCTCTTCCCTGAACCGGTTGTAAAACGCTAGGGTATTCCCCTGTTGCATATAACCAAGTTCGTGGATAAAATGTAACTCCCTCCATGATTCCTGTCTTTGCTGTCCTATAAACCGTTGCGTGCCTTGGCGTGGTATAAGTTTACAGTAGTTGTTGTAGTCACATTTTAATGAGGTGGTAACGATCATCGTCAAGCTCGATGCCAGCTTGTTTCGGTCCATAGGATCGATCGACGCAAGAGCGTTACGGCCATTGGTTATTCAAAGGCGCCAATAACTCGCATTGTCTTATCGACAAGCACAGGCACTCAGTATTCAAGCGGGAGCCGGTGCCGGCTGGCCTCTCACCGAGACTCTCCACTCGAAACTGCTCATTGTCCGGGACTGCAGTTGCAGCTACCACGCATTCCACAATCCTCAACCTGCGGACGAGTGCAGAAGCTCTTTGTTGAGCTTCTCGTGATGACGACGAACACCACTTAGATCAGAGTTCAAAGTTTCCGGGCGTGTGATGTCCACAGTCATTTCATGCCGGGAGGTTGTGCCAATTGGTGTGGTTAAGATCTTTAATGACCATGATACAACCTCAAATTATGCCTTCTTTTAGGCAAGAGATAAGTTTAATATTGCGCTGTCTGAATCCACGTAGGCATTGTTCCAGAAAAAGAGTTGAGTCAATAGCATCTCTTCCCATAATTCTGAACAGTTCTTCCATGGATGCCACTGACAGACTTTACTTTAATTGGGTTCGACAGAACATTTATCCCTCTAGTCGAATCTTGAATAGCATTCGAAGCGCCTTGATCTTCTGCGCTCATTTTATAATTTCTGACACCAGGTTTTGAGGTGTGTCCGACCACTTGATCTTTCCATCGGGCCTTTGGTCTTCCCGGTTTGTACCACCGTGTTTGCATTCAAAAGACTATATTCTCCATCAACGCAACTGGTCCATATATTTTACGAAGAATCTTTCTTTCAAACACTCCAAGCACTGCCTCGTCTGCTTTCACAAGTACTCATGCTTCAGAACCATATAACAGCACGGGTAGTATCAGTGTCTTGTATAGTGTAATCTTCGTCTAACGAGAGGAGGCTTTGTTCCTAAACTGCTTACTTAGTCCAAAGTAGCATCTGTTTGCCAGTTTTATTCTTCGCTCAATCTCAAAACTGGTGTCAATCGTTTCTGTCACGACAATGCCGAGGTAGATAAAGTTACTGACTATCTCAAGGTGTTGGTTCCCAACTTTTTCCATTTTCTTGAAACCATCCATTACGTCTTATCTCCATTTACTGCCAGACCCATTTTCACTGACTCTCTTTCGATTCTTTCAAAGGCAGCAGTTACTACTTCCGGTGACCGACCTATTCTGCCGATGTGGTCGGCATAGGCGAGTAGCATGTGATCTCTTATGATTAGTGTGCCATATCTATTCACATCTACATCTCGTATAATCTTCTCCAACAGGATATTAAAGAGATCACACGATAGGCTGTCTCCTTGTCTGAAATCTCGTTTGGTATAAAATGGTTCGGAGAGATTCTCTCCTATTCTTACTGGGGAACGCGTATCTGCAGTCTTATTACCTTTGCAGGGATACCAAACTCAGACATGGCTTGAAATACCTTTAAACGTAAAGGGGTATCGAAAGCGGCTTCGCAGTCAACAAAGAGACGGTCAATGTTGATTTGTATTTCTCTGGTCTTTTCCGGGATTTGGCACAGTGTGAATATCTGGTCTAGGGTGGATTTATCAGGTCTAAGGCCGCATTGATAGGGCCCAATTATCTCCTTGACTTTAGGTTTTAATCTTTCACACAGTACGCTTGATGAGTATCTTGTATGCGATGGGGAGGAGACTTATTTCTCTGTAATTGGCACATTTCGTCTTGTCTCCTTTCTTGTGTACGGGACATAGTATGCTGAGGTTCTAATAAGCGGGTATGCGATCTTCTAGCCAAATTGCACAGATAAGCTGATGCATACGCCTTATCAGCGTGTCGCCTTCGGTCTTAAAAAGTTCAGCGGGTAACCCGTCGGCTCCTGCTGCCTTGTTGTTCTTTAGTCGGGTCACTGCTACTTGGACCTCATTCTTATTAGAATGTTAACATTCCGTACCACCATCAGGGATTGGTTCTGCGGTATGCTCTTCGCCGCCAACATCGGACACTAGCAGTTGGGTAAAATGTTCTTTCCATATCCTCAGCGTGTTATCTGTGTCAGTTACCAAATTTCCTTTTTTTTCTCTGCAGGAGTATGTGCCTGCACCAAAGCCATCGGTTTGATGTTTAATTCTTTGGTAGAATTTCCGGACTTCATTCTGACTCCTGTACATCTCAATTCGCTCACACTCACGCCTTTCCATTTCCTTTTCCTTTCTGCGGAATAGACGTTTCTCCTCTCTCCTTTTCTCCGGATACCTCTCCTTCATCTGGAGCGTTGCTACTGATTGCAGGGTTGCTCTATATGCCGCATTCTTGGTTCAGTAGCATCTCGACACTCTTGGTCGTACCATGGGTTTCTTGGAGGAGGTTTCTTCCCAAGTAAGGATTTCGCGGCATTTTAGATGGAGTGGCCAATAGTTTGCCACTGCGTCATTATATCATTGGAACAGAGAGTGCTTTCATCAAGCATTTGGGTCAGACGAGTGGAGTATGCCGCTGCCATCTGTTGTGCTTGCAGCTTTTCAATGCCCAGCTTCCGTGCGGTGTCAGATCGTACTTTCCCCGCCACGTTCGAAACTTTGCTGCAACAAGGTAATGATCCGAAACTTTTTTGCTCCACAGATCGATCGTACATCTAAAGCGCTGGATGAATGCCTTCCATCTATCACAACGTGATCAATTTGGTTCCTCGCGTTTTGATCAGGTGACATCCAGGTGGCTTCCATGCCTTCTTGAGAGAAAGTTTAATGTCTTCTCGTTACCCGTAATCAATGAACTTGACGCCCTTCTGTCATTTGGTGTCGTCGAATTGCGAGAAGCAATCATTCGCAGCATTTTTGCTGGCTTCTGATAGAGTTAGGAGAATGCTCTCCTCAATCATCATTCACAATTCAGTTGATAGCGGTCCAAGATAGCCACTTGTAGTTTCGGCGCTGGGGACAAGCTCAATTTCTTGATCTGTTTTTCCTCAGGTGCTGGCACATCGTCCGGTAGCTACCGCTTGCCCACTGTACTGGTGTTATCATTATAGTGAGATGCCCTAGAGGGGAGCACATACTTCTGATTACTCTATATGGGTATTGTGCCTTAAAGATGTGCCCCTTCCTGCTCCTAGTGCTTGGCGCAAGATCTTTTCATTTCCCCACCTGTTGCCATGCGTAGCCTACGTAGCAGTTTCGGTTGTTACGTTCACATTGGGTTTTATCCTGTCTCACTGTAGCTTGTCCCACTATACGATTTTTTTTTTTTTTTGTTTTACTGAAGATGAGTGAGTGGGCGTTGTTTTTCCTTCAGCTAAAATAAAAGGTGGTGTTTAAGGTGATTATGATAAATGACTGTGAAGAAATTATTTTTTATTTGCTGTTGTCTTTTTTGTCCATCACTTTAAAGCTTAAAGGGATTTGTTTTAAACTTTCGCAGTAAATAATTCCTTTTCATAGATTCTTTAAGCCAACGACAACGACATCCTTAAATGTTGTATTGCATGTAAAACGTTGACCCTGTCATAAAGGAAATTGTATAGTTGAGTAAACGCATAAATTTCTACATAACTCTCAAGCAAAGCGAACAAACAATTTTCCACTTTTCTGTGATTTCCTTCGCAAACTCATTCCCTGTTGTTAGTTGAACAGAAATTTAAAACATACATGCAAAATAATTCATAAGACTGTTTTTTGGCATCTTTGAATTCTTTAAAGCTTGCTGGCTTGCTGGTTTGCTTGGCTGTACTACCATTTCCAAGAGATTGTTGGTTGCTGTTGGCGAACGCTGTTCGCACATATGGCCATAAAGAAAACTCAATTTCCTTTTTAACCCATCAATGGTTTATGATTGCTTTTCAGTTTCCCCTCTATTTTCCTGTGTATGAGTGTGGCCATCCATGTGTCCCCTTCTTGGCCACTCATCCATTTAGTCATCCAACCCTTTGGACTTTTGTCCTCTTACGGTGTTTGATTTCTTTGCGGCTACCCCTTTTTTATTGCGTTCCAGTTATGCCTCCACTGCTGCAGATTTTCCTCATCTCCATCATCGTTCTTGGACCGGCCTTTTTCTTTGAATTACTGCCTTACATTAAACATGTATGGATGAGTGTGCGAGTGTGTGCGTGCGACTCTATAAAAATGGTGTCAGTTTGCAATGCGTCGCCGTTGTAACCGGAAAAGAAAAACGAATCCAAATCATATTTCCTCCATTGACCACAAAAGAAAATATGATTTTCTTTGTATGCTGTGGGGCACACTTCACGTGTGTCTGCCTATTAAATGCTAAGTGACAATAGGTTTGGCTTCTTTGTGAACCGAATGCAATGGGTAATCGGGTAAAATTAAAAATTTTACGTGAATGAGTTGGACAAAAATTGTATTTGTGAAAGTGACGATGCTCGTCTAGCTCCTAAAGGTGAATAAGCTCTTTCCGGTCCATAGGACCGATTGCCTCAGCAACTTGATGGCCACTGGTTATATAAAGGCGCCAATAACTTGCCTTGTCATATGGAGCATCATAGGCGGTCAGTGTTTACGCATAAGCCGGTGCTACCCGGCCTCTAACTGAGACTCTCCGCGACTGCAATTGCAGCTACTCTGTGTGGAGCATTCCACTATCCGCAATCTGTGGACGCTTCCGGTAGCTGACAGCTAAGTTTCTCGTGATAACAAAGAACACTACACAAATCATAGCTCAAAGATCCAGTCTGTGTGGTGCTCATAGTTATCCCGTGCCGTGACATCGTTTTGGTGCTGGGACATAGCGGTGTAAGAGGGAATGAAAGAGCAGACGATTTTAGGATGAAGACCAGAGGACTGCCGTCAATAAACTTAGTTAACCCGAAGCCTTTCGGGTCAATGCAGTCCGAGTTAAGAGCGTGGTCAACGAACGCTCACTGTGTAAAATCCGCCCGGCCTCTCACTGAGACCCTCCACTCGATACCACTGATTGTCGTCGACCGCAATTGGAAGCCACTGTAACGCAGAGGTAAGCATGTCCGCCTGTGACGCTAAGCACCTAGGTTCGAATCCCGGCGAGAACATCAAAAACAAGTTAAAGCGTGCTAAGTTCGGCCGGGCCGAGTCTTATATACCCTCCACCATGGATCGCATTTGTCGAGTTCTTTTCCCGGCATCTCTTCTTAGGCAAAACAGGATATAAGAAAAGATTTGCTCTGCTATTAGAGCGATATCAAGATATGGTCCGGTTTGGACCACAATTAAATTATATGTTGGAGACCTGTGTAAAATGTCAGCCAATTCGAATAAGAATTGCTCCCTTTGGGGGCTCAAGAAGTAAAATAGAGAGATCGATTTATATGGGAGCTGTATCGGGCTATAAACCGATTCAGACCATAATAAACACGTATGTTCATGGTCATGAGAGAATCCGTCGTACAAAATTTCAGGCAAATCGGATAATAATTGCGAACTCTAGAGGCTCAAGAAGTCAAAATCCCAGATCGGTTTATATGGCAGCTATATCAGGTTATGGACCGATTTGAACCTTATTTGATACAGTAGTTGAAAGTAAGAATAAAATACGTCATGCAAAATTTCAGCCAAATCGGATAGGAATTACGCCCTCTAGAAGCTCAAGAAGTCAAGTCCCCAGATCTGTTTATATAACAGCTATATCAGGTTATTAACCGATTTGAACCATACTTGGCACAGTTGTTGGGTATCATAACAAAATACACTACGTGCAAAATTTCATTCAAATCGGATAAGAATTGCGCACTCTAGAGGCTCAAGAAGTCAAGACCCAAGATCGGTTTATAGGGCAGCTATATCAGGTTATGGACCGTTTTGAACCATACTTGGCAAAGTTGTTGGATATCATAACAAAACACGTCGTGCAAAATCTCATTCCAATCGGAAAAGAATTGCGCACTCTAGAGACTCAAGAAGTCAAGACCCAAGATCGGTTTATATGACAGCTATATCAGGTTATGGACCGATTTGAACCATACTTGGCGCAGTTGTTGGGTATCATAACAAAATACACTACGTGCAAAATTTCATTCAAATCGGATAAGAATTGCGCACTCTAGAGGCTCTAGAAGTCAAGACCCAAGATCGGTTTATATGGCAGCTATATCAGGTTATGGACCGATTTGAACCATACTTGGCAAAGTTGTTGGATATCATAACAAAACACGTCGTGCAAAATCTCATTCCAATCGGAAAAGAATTGCGCACTCTAGAGACTCAAGAAGTCAAGACCCAAGATCGGTTTATATTGCAGCTATGTCAGGTTATGGACCGATTTGAACCATGCTTGGTACAGTTGTTGGATGTCGTAACAAATCACGTCGTGCAAAATTTCATTCCAATCGGATAAGAATTGCTCACTCTAGAAGCTCAAGAAGTCAAGACCCAAGATCGGTTTATATGGCAGCTATATAAAAACATGGACCGATATGGCCCATTTACAATCCTAACCGACCTACACTAATAAGAAGTATTTGTGCAAAATTTCAAGCGGCTAGCTTTACTCCTTCGGAAGTTAGCGTGCTTTCGACGGACGGACATGGCTAGATCGAGATAAAATGTCGCGACGATCAAGAATATATATACTTTATGGGGTTTCAGACGAATATTTCGAGTAGTTACAAACAGAATGACGAAATTAGTGGTGGTGGTTATCCCCGCTGGCGACATTTGTGAGCTACTTTGTCATGGGCACGCCATTTGGGTTCGGCTATAAAAAGGAGGCCCCGTATAATTGAGCTGAAACTTGAATCGGACAGCACTCATTGATATATGAGAAGTTTGCCCCTCTTCCTTATAGAATGTTCATGGGCAAATTTGTGTTGCAGTTGCAGCAATTGCACTTTCCCATATCCTTAACCTATCGACGAACCCGGTAGCTCATAACTAAGTTTCTTGTGGTTAAAATGAACACCACACAGATCCGAGCTCAAAGTTCCTGCTGAGTGGTGCGCATAGTTATCCCGTACCGGGAAGATAATCCTAAGACTATGCGAGTCAGGTACCTGGAGCTCCTTGAACTTTAGACATCCTTCTGTTTTTCTGGGGTATACGGATTGAATGGTGTTTTCACTAATAGGGAGCTCTGGACTTTAAATGTCTCGCACTTTCCGGGACCTGCCGTATATAATGATGGCAATATAGGTTTTGGGTGACTTGGGTATGTTGGGAATCAAGCAACGGTTTTAACTTGGCAAAATCCAGGCTTATTTTGGTCTTCCTTTATCTTAAATCTGGACAAAAACCTCCCCGAGATGTCCCCTCGGCACCTATTCGCTAAAGGTAGTGAGCTAAAATGTGCCAAGAGTTCACCTGTAGAATGATAAAATTATGGGTTGGGTAAGTAGCCCATCATCCGGAAATCTTTAAGCAGTGCTATGTTCGACCGAGCCTATTCTTTTATACCCTCCACCATGAATTACATTTGACAAGCTCTTTGCCCGATGTCTCTTTATAGGCAAACAAAGGATAATGGAAAAGAACTGCTATGCCATTGGAGCTATACCAAGTTATGAACCGATTTGGACAGTACTTGCCACTATTGTTGATAGTTGAAACAAAACGCCTCATGCAAAATTTCGGTACAAGCGGATAATAATTGCGCCCTCTAGAGGCTTAAGAAGTATAATCAGGAGATCGGTTTATATGTGAGTTATATCAGGTTATGAACCGATTTAGACCATAATTGAAACAGTTGTTGTAGGTTACAACAAAACTCTTCACGTGAAACTTCAACCAAATCGGATTGTAATTGCGCCCTCTAGCGGCTCAAGAAGTCAAGATCCGAAATAGGTTAAAGTCGGAGCTATATCAGGTTTTGAACTGATTTGAACCATACTTGGCACAGATGTTTGAAGATAGAACAAACCAATTCAATCAAAATTTCAGCCAAATCGGATAATAATTGCACCCTCTAGTGGTGCAACAAGTCAAGATCCGAGATCGGTTTATATGGGAGTTATATCACGTTATGAAACGATTTAGACAACACTTGGCACAGTTGTTGGAGGTTACAACAAAACTCTTCACGTGAAACTTCAACCAAACGGATTGTAATTGCGCTCTCTAGCGGCTTTAGAAGTCAAGATCCGAGATCGGTTTATATGGCAGCTATATCAGGTTTTGAACTGGTTTGTACCATACTTGGCACATTTATTGGAAAATAGAACAGAACACGTCGTGCAAAATTTCTGCCAAATTGGATAAGAATTGCGCCCTCTAGCGGCTCAAAACAGCCATAGCTCCAGATCGATTTATATGGCAGCTGTATCAAAACGTGGACCGATATGGTCCATTTACAATCCCAACCAACCTACACTATTAGGAAGTATTCGTGCAATATTTCAAGGGCCTAGCTTTATTCCTTCGAAAGTTAGCGAGCTTTCGACAGACGGACGGACAAACGGACGGACAGGGCTAAATCGACAAGAATGTCAATGTGTCTCAGGTCATTGTGATACAAATGGAGTGAAGAAATAAGTATACCCCCATCCTATGGTTGAGGATCCCCCTATTTGGACGACCCCTGCAATCGTCTTAAGGACCATAATTTGCTTATCTGCACCTGGAATGTGTGAACTCTTTATAGACAGGGTGAAGTATATGCCCTGGCGGATGTATTAGAGGAATGCAGAGCAGATATTACCGCCATACAGGAAGTGCGATGGCTCGGGAAGGGCTCCACAACAACACCTAGAGGTGACGCCCTATATCATAGCTGCCATGAAACGAGGCATGAATTTGGCTATGGATTTGTAGTTAGACGGAGACTGAAACACCTTGTCTGCAGGTTAGCCACTATCCGCATAAAGTCCAAATTCTCCAACGATAGCCTTATTTGCGCAAATGTCCCAACGGATATTTTCTACCTGCGCATAGAAAGGGATTATGAAAAGGAATCGTAAAGCGGACGAGCTTGCGAGACGTGGAGCACCTTACACATTTCAGGGATAATGGAATCTATGGGTATGCCTCCAGCGACATGTAAGCCATGTTTTCAGGACCAGGCCCGAAGAACACCAAATGATAGATGGTCACAAAGAGCGGGGTGTGAGCATTCCAAAATTATGTGGCCTCATCCAGACTTAAAGAGGTCTACCCCTTTGCTGCCATTGGCTAGAACAGACGTCTCAGTCGTTGCGTCCGTCATTACAGGTCACTGCCTACTAGGAAAACATGCTGTCAGATAGATGGTTGCCTGTAACGACTTTTGCAGATGCTGTGAGGACATCGAAAAAGAAGAGACTATAGAACACCTTCTGCGTATGTGTCCTGCACTCGCAGTCAAAAGGGGTTCCACATTAGGTTCTCATTTCTTTGAGAACCTGTCAGATTTAGCGGATGTGCACATTCGCAAGTTGTTGGGCTTTGTAAAGCGATCTGGATGGTTCCACGGTAGGAACAAGTAGGCATTTTCCTTCTTCTGTTTCTGTGGTCAAAGTGTGCCTGAAGGCAAACTGCCACATCAACCTAACCGAACCTAGTGCAGCAGGCGTCTGCATTGAAGTCATTGAAATGAGAGAATAAGGTAGGCTTCTGGACATTTGCAGCTGAGGTCTCTGCGATCCTAAAGGCACTGGACACGACGTCGCTTGTCATGGGCCTGAAAAAGTATTACTTCTGACTGCCAATAGGAGTCCTGACGTTGAAATGACCAGTCGGGACTTCTAGCAGCAGTTCCTTAACTAATGCAACATCTAAGCAACATCCTGTTCCGCAAAACATTCGGCCACAGGGCGGACGCAGCCCATAAAACCAGCCCACGCCTCATTCGCATGGTCATAGTCGAAGGCGTCTACCTCTCAAGAAAATCGCACAATGGAGGGTTAACTTATTCCTGGTCCTCTCATCGATGTCTTCGTTCCACGCCATCCCCTGGTGGCCCGGTACCTTGTAGATCCTGACTGGTTCCAATGGTTCGATGACGGTCTTTCCATCCTCTATCCAATTCAACATCAGGACTTTGATGTCGTGGTAGGCGCAGGGAGAGGCAGACTTCTGCAAGGTACGGACTGGATAAAACTCTCATTGCAAGGAAATTCCTTATTCGCTAAAAACTCAAAATGTCAATTTGCAACCAGAAGGCAATCAGAAGGCAAAAGTATGTTTCCAAAATTGTTTTGAAGTTTGGGTATTAAAGTTACCCAAGTAAACCTTGAATAACCTTGACCAAATTTAAAGTTTCTGATTCTTTCTTAATAATCTCTCCCAAGGTTTTTAAAAACTTCAATTTCCAAAAACCCGGGTTACTCCCTCCTTCCTCCCATTTTAAGAAATCTTACAACACTAAATTATCTTCAGATATTCCATCAATATGTTTGGCAAAAAAAAAAAGGATTGTAGCTGCCACCCCTTTATCCGGTCAACTCCTTCATGCTGTTCATTTCCCTTCAGCTGAGAAATACACGTTTCATATAAAACATGCATGCCTTGAATCCCATGTCTATATCAGTGTGTTATTTGACCTACCGGAAGTATGTCCGTTTGCGTGTGTGTGTTCCTGTATAGGACTACATGATCATTTGTAACTGCGCTCTACCTTCATGTAATATCTTAACCTTGTAATTTATAAAAATTATTGGTCTGGACATATGCAGTCCGCAATCGTCATAAATAAAATAAATTTTCTGCAATTTTGTGGTTTCGACACATATAAAAAAAAACTCAACAACTACAACAACCCACCAAGGATATTGCCAACCAACATTTCACCTTTTTGTATCGTCAGTTACAACAGGGTCCCTTTTATCCGCATTGATGATGGCTGCTGTGTGTGTATGTGTGTGTGTGTGTGTATTTATACAGGCACATGTCCTGAAGTATGGCGTATTGTCCGTTTAGTAAAATTGGGGGGGGGGGGGGAAATCCATACAATATAAATGTTGGCAATTTCATATTTATTGACAGGACATCTTTCATGGCCATTTTTATGAATAGGTGTCGAACAGTATGAAATTGAGTTTTGTTAAATCCTTTTTTTTCAACGTAGCAAGGGTTCATTTTGTGGCGTAGTTGCTTAAATGGTGTGATGTGAATAACTGAGAAGTGGCACGCCATTATGCATTTGACCACAAGTTATTTCACTACCGAATGGAGTTTAAGAAAGAAATAAAATTTGCTTGATTTTAAGTCCATTTCAAATTTTAAAAGATTAATTTTCGAAAAAACTTCTGATAGGAAATAAAGAAGATAGGACATTGCAGAACTTTTTAAACAACAAGTAAAACAACCAAAGTAAAGATGCACATTTGCCAATGACTATTCCATTAAAGAACAGAGGCAAACTTCACATATATCAATGATTGCTGTCCGAAGTTTCAGCTCAATGATAAGGGACCTTCTTCTTCTCCAAACGGCATGCTGCAGTGCGTCATCTCTTTTGGGGATACGTTTTTACATGGCGGAGTATCTCACAAACGTTGCCAACTTTAGAAGAGGATAACCATCGCTAACCATCTGATGTTCGCGCCAGGATTCGAACCCAGGTGTTCAGCGTCATAGGCGGACAAGCTAACCTCTGCGCTACGGTGGCTTCTGAAAAAAAGGACAAAGTTCGGCCGGGACAAATCTTGGCTGTCCACCACCATGGGTTTTGCTGAAAAGATTTGGGACCTATATCGGACCCATGGGACCTGGAATGCTCATTGGATCTTGCTACGGTATGCCTTAACAAAGCCTTACCGACCACGTGTAAGACCAGCCAGTAACGATGGCAACAGGATTGATAGTGCTTAGAAAAGGGAACAAACCGATTTTTCATATGCCAAAGAGAGAAGGAGTAAAAGAGAGAGAGAGAATACGTCAGAAGGCTGCGACGAATGCAGTAAAGCCCCATGCAGGTTCAAGAGGAGACGAAGTAAGCATGTAGCAGCTCTCCAACGAAATTCTGTGTTCAATTGGAAGGCACTGCAAAGAGCTCTCCAAGCACGACTAACTGTCTAAGATGGGAGGAGGGAATTTTCAAGAAGAGAAACCGGGAGACAAAAGAACTCAAAAGGGGGGAGCATTTTCCAAGCAGTCAGGAGGAGGTTCGTTGTCAAAATTTTGCAATAGCCACAGGAGCTGTCTCTACTGAAAATAAAATCCTACATACATTTAGATTGGCCGGACTCTGCAGGAATTTCTTGGAATTACCCTACCAAAGCTAGAATGGATTATCAGGCAAGTCCGACATGGTCCTAAGTGGCCAGGATAGTTTTTAGCCTGATTAAATAAACCACAAAATGACAAAGGATTATAGTAAAATCTGTCTGTCCTAATTTTTTTTCAAAATAATGGAAAACGCTGAACAAACTGAAAGTAAGTAAGGAAGTGACACCTCTCAACAGAGGTCAGCGCAGACTGGCCTCCACGAAGTGGAAGAAGAATACACCATTGTGGCCTTTCTGGATATCCGCATGAAGATGGGGTCACCACTCTGTGCAAAACGGGTGTCCTCCCGAATATCGGCAAACAATACCAAACTTCGAAGAGGGTGGAAAAGAAAAAAACCAAGAAAACTTCTAAATTGGTATTACTCCGCAGTTATCGAAGCAGGCGAAGGATGTGCGAAAAAGGGCATCCTTCCGAATATCGGCAAGCAATACCAAACTTCGAAGAGGGTGGAAAAAACAAGAAAACTTCTAACTTGGGATTACTCTGCAGTTATCGAAGGAGGCGCAATACATGGGCCTCGTCCTCAGTTCGAAACTATGAGTCTCCTGCTTCAGTAGAAAGATGTTTGGTAGAGAGTGGGCACTTACTCCAAACTTTTGAATTTTGATGGAATTTCAATGAAATTTTCAATTTTTTGAGGCCCTTTACCCTCTAGTACGCTAAGTTTCGGAGATACAGTCAATGTAAAGTTGTCACACTGTAATATCGATTTTTGATGGATTTCGATGAATTTTAGAATTTTTTGATGGAGCCATGAGTTAAGGCCCATTTCCCAATAGCACTCATAGTTAGGGAGATATAGCAATTTAAAGTTTTCATACTGAAATTTCGATTTTTGAGAGATTTTTGATGAAATTTTGAAATGTTTTATCGAGGCCCATTTCCCCCTAGGACGCCTTGTTTAGAAGATACAGCCAATTTAAAATTTGGATTTTTGCTGGATTTTCGATGAAATTTAGAATTTTTCGATGAAGTCACGACTTACGACTTATTTCCCTCTAGCACGCTCAGTTTAGGAGATACAGCTAATTCAAAGTTTTCAAGCTGGAATTTCAATTTTTGATGAAATTTTGAATTTTTTTATCAGGCCACGAATTGAGGCCAATTTTTCCTCTAGGGCGCTTAGTATGGAAGATACAGCCAATTTAAAGTTTCGTACTGGAATTTCGATTTTTGTTGGTTTTGCGATGAAATTTTGAATTTGTTTAATGTAGTCACCTCTTAAGGCCCATTTCTCTCTAGGACGCTTAGGTTAGGAGATTTGATGGATTTTTGATGAAATTTTGAAATTTTTGATGGCTTTATGAGATAGAGCAAATTTAAAGTTTTCATAATGGCTTATTTTGAATGAAGTCACGTATAGGGTCCATTTCCCATCCTAGAGGGAAAAGGAAGAAGCAGCCAATTCAAATTACTATAATTTAAATTTTTGATGGACTTAGTTTAAGAGATACAGTCTATTGAAATTTTCGAACTGAATGGATTTTCGACTTAATTTTGAATTTTTGACGGTTATGCGGAAAGGGAAGGGAAGGGAAGGGAAGGGAAGGGAAGGGAAGGGAAGGGAAGGGAAGGGAAGGGAAGGGAAGGGAAGGGAAGGGAAGGGAAGGGAAGGGAAGGGAAGGGAAGGGAAGGGAAGGGAAGGGAAGGGAAGGGAAGGGAAGGGAAGGGAAGGGAAGGGAAGGGAAGGGAAGGGAAGGGAAGGGAAGGGAAGGGAAGGGAAGGGAAGGGAAGGGAAGGGAAGGGAAGGGAAGGGAAGGGAAGGGAAGGGAAGGGAAGGGAAGGGAAGAAATTTTAGAGGAGAGGAGAGGAGAGGAGTAAGGAGTAAGGAGTAAGGAGTAAGGAGTAAGGAGTAAGGAGTAAGGAGTAAGGAGTAAGGAGTAAGGAGTAAGGAGTAAGGAGTAAGGAGTAAGGAGTAAGGAGTAAGGAGTAAGGAGTAAGGAGTAAGTAGTAAGGAGTAAGGAATAAGGAGTAAGGAGTAAGGAGTAAGGAGTAAGGAGTAAGGAGTAAGGAGTAAGGAGTAAGGAGTAAGGAGTAAGGAGTAAGGAGTAAGGAGTAAGGAGTAAGGAGTAAGGAGTAAGGAGTAAGGAGTTAGGAGTAAGGTGTAAGGAGTAAGGAGAAAGGAGTAAGGAGTAGGGAGTAAGGAGTAAAGAGTAAGGAGTAAGGAGTAAGGAGTAAAGAATAAGGAGTAAGGAGTAAGGAGTAAGGTGTAAGGAGTAGGGAGTAAGGTGTAAGGAGTTAGGAGTAAGGTGTAAGGAGTAGGGAGTAAAGAGTAAGGAATAAGGAGTAAGAAGTAAGGAGTAAGGAGTAAGAAGTAAGAAGTAAGGAGTAAGAAGTAAGGTGTAAGGTGTAAGGTGTAAGGACTAAGGAGTAAGGAGTAAGAAGTTAGGAGTAAGGAGTAAAGAGTAAGAAGTAAGGAGTAAGCAGTAAAGAGTAAGGAGTAAGGAGTAAAGAGTAAGGTGTAAGGAGAAAAGAGTAAGGAATACGGAGTAATGAGGAGAATAATTGCTGGCTTTCGGCAAGAGGTCACTGGGTATAATGTAGAAGACGTAATAAATACTCTGACGATGCGCGTGCTGGTTCTACAGAGAGCACCTGCTTTTTTCGCGACCCGGACTAAAGGGAAGGAGGGTTTTATCTTGGTTTTTTTTCGAACTGAGCCATCCTGCTAAGACGGGATGGTAGTCGACAGGTTACACGATGAAATTTCACACGCTGTCGTATGAGACCAGTTATCTGCATGGAATGCACACACTTGTGACCGTGGGACTGGGTATAATAACAGGAAGTTTAAATCCTACATGAAGACGTGATAAGTACTCTGACGACGTGCATGGGTGTTCTACAACGAGCACTAGCTTTTTTGGCGACAAAGACTAAAGGGTTCCGATCTTGGTTTTCCTTGATATGAGCCACCCTGCATAGACGGGATGGCATCGACAGATGACGCGATGAGATTTTACACGTTGTCATGTGAGACCAGTGATCTGCGTGGTATGTACACATTTGTGAGCGTAAACGATCTCATTGCGTAATTTTCGGCAAAAAGTTCACTGAGTACTATAACTTGAGCCCTTGTCCCGCATTGGGATGTAATAAGTCCATTGGCGATTCGAAAGAGCACGCTGTGTAAGGAGAAAACGATCGAACACTTGATTTTTTAAGTCTTGGTCTTTAGGGTAACTAAGAAAACCCGCCTCAATCACGGGGAGCGTTTTTCTCCATTCTGGGCGTTTTTGCAAAATTGGTACCGAAGACAGGATGTGATCCTACACATTAATCACTGCGTCGACCATGGTCCCCCAGTGGTATCCACTTATACTTAAGCATATTATATAGGCGTTCTCTTCCTACTCTCTTCTATTTCTTTCAAAAAATTGGCTAAACTGCCCTCGTGAAGATAGCGTTGAGCTTGATTTAGGAGGACTTGAAAAAGGAAGGACAAGGAGATGGAAGAACATACAGGCGGCAAAACGAAGAAACGAATGGAATGACAGACTTAAGTAGGGAAGGGAAGAGTCTTTCAGGCAGAAATCCCTTACAATAGCCACGATTGGAAGGAAAAGGGAAGAAAGAAGAAACTGATGGACGGGCATTAGAGGAAGTTAGGCCAAAGAGATGGAAAAACGGAGCAACGGCAAGACGAAGGAAAGGAAAGACTAAATTATTAACTATAGCTTAAACCATTAATACTTGTAAGGATGGTCCATTAATACTTATAAGGATAGTCCATAAATACTTATAAGGATGAACGAAAATATGGACAAAATATGGATGTACAGACAGATGGATGTACGGATGGACGTAAGTACGAACGGACGTAAGTACGGACGGACGTAAGTACGGACGGACGTAAGTACGGACGGACGTAAGTACGGACGGACGTAAGTACGGACGGACGTAAGTACAGACGGACGTAAGTACGGACGGACGTAAGTACGGACGGACGTAAGTACGGACGGACGTAAGTAAGGACGGGCGGACGAAAAGACACAATAGGACAGATGGATGTACGGACGGACGTGAATACGGACGGACGGACGTAAGTTAGGTTGTTATGATATCCAACAACAAAGACGGACAATAGGACAGATGATAAAACAGACGGATGGAAGGGGGGAGGGAAGGAGTATCGGAAGGTAGGACAGACGGGAGGTAAACGGACCAACAAAAGGTCAGAAAAAGGGAAGCACGAGTAGAACGAAGGTAGGACAGGCGTAGGGACGGACCAACAAAGGGAAGGAGAGAGGGAAGAACGTATAGAAGAGACGAAGGTCAGATGTGAGGACGGGCAAAAAGGCAATATATGTGAAAAATAGAAAATTTTACAAACGTTATAACTAAATACAAAGAGACATGCCTATATCGACGTAGAATGTTATGACGATCAATATATAGGGTCGCAGATGAATATTTCAAGAGTGTACATCTTTAACTAGATAAATATAAAGGGTGATTTTTTGGATATTATCTGTTTGGCAACGCTGATTTAATCAGTTCACGCACGTTTCTTGTTTTGTTGCACTGTCAAACATTTTCAGTTTGGTCAATAATTTAACCATGAATCGTCTTGCAAATTATTGAAGTTTTTTTTTATCAAAATGTGCTGTGTTTAGAAAGTTCATCGTACACTTCTTCTATTCAGCAACGAAGCTCATTTTTGGCCCAATGGGTACGTAAATAAGCAGAATTGTCAATTTTGAAGTGAAGATCCGCCAGAAGCATTGCAAGAGCCACCAATGCATCCAGAAAAAGTCACAGTTTGATGCGTTTTATGGGCTGGTGGCATCATTGGACCGTACTTCTTTGAAGACGTTGCGAATCGTAACGTTACTGGTGAGCGCTACCGTGAGATGATATCCAACTTTTTTAGCCAAAAATGCAAGAGCTTGACTTGACACTGTGCCATATGCCACACAGCACGCGTAACAATGGACTTATTGAGAGGCGAGTTCGATGCATATTTTATTTCCCGTTCGCCACCCGTCAATTGGTCACCTAGATCATGCGATTTAACACCTTTAGACTATTTGTTGCAGGGCTATGTTAAAGCTCAAGACTATACAGACAAGCCCGCTGCATTTGAGGCATTGGAGGACAACATTGAAGCATTTATTCTTGAGATACCGGCCGAACTGCCAAAATTTGACTAAGCGGATTGACCATTTGAGGCGCAGTCACGGTCAACATTTGCGTGAAATAATCTTCAAACATTAAATTATATGGAGCGTACTACCGATTCAAATAAAGTTTTTTTCCGTTTTTCTGATTTTTTTTTGTTTTTATACCCTCCACCATAGGATGGGGGGTATACTAATTTCGTCATTCTGTTTGTAACTACTCGAAATATTCGTCTGAGACCCCATAAAGTATATATATTCTTGATCGTCGCGACATTTTATGTCGATCTAGCCATGTCCATCCGTCCCTCTGTCTGTCGAAAGCACGCTAACTTCCGAAGGAGTGAAGCTAGCCGCTTGAAATTTTGCACAAATACTTCTTATTAGTGTAGGTCGGTTGGTATTGTAAATGGGCCATATCGGTCCATGTTTTGATATAGCTGCCATATAAACCGACCATGAGTCTTGACTTCTTGAGCCTCTAGACAGCGCAATTCTTATCCGAATGGAATGAAATTTTGCATGACGTGTTTTTTTATGATATCCAAAAATTGTGTAAAGTATGTTTCAAATCGGTCCATAAACTGATATAGCTGCCATGTAAACCGATCTTGGATCTTGACTTCTTGAGCCTCTAAAGTGCGCAATTCTTATCCGATTGGAATGGAATTTTGCACGTAGTATTTTGTTATGATATCCAACAACTGTGCCAAGTATGGTTCAAATCGGTTCATAACCTGATATAGCTGCCATATAAACCGATCTTGGGTCTTGACTTCTTGAGCTTCTAGAGGGCGCAATTCTTATCCGATTGGAATGACATTTTGCACAGCGTGTTTTGTTATGACATCCAATGACTGTGCCAAGTATGGTTTAAATCGGTTCATAACCTGATATAGCTGTCATCTAAACATATCTGGGGACTTGACTTCTTGAGCTTCTAGAGGGCGCAATTCCTATCCGATTTGGCTGAAATTTTGCAAGACGTATTTTATTCTTACTTTCAACAACTGTGACAAATAAGGTTCAAATCGGTTCATAACCTGATATAGCTGTCATATAAACCGATCTGGGATCTTGACTTCTTGAGCCTCTAGAGGTCGCAATTATTATCCGATTTGCCTGAACTTTTGCACGACGGATTCTTTCATGACCATCAATATACGTGTTTATTATGGTCTGAATCGGTCTATAGCCCGATAAAGCTCCCATATAAATCGATCTCTCGATTTTACTTCTTGAGCCCCCAAAGGGCGCAATTCTTATTCGAATTGGCTGACATTTTACACAAGTCTCCAACATATAATTTAATTGTGGTCCAAAACGTACCATATCTGATTATCGCTCTAATAGCAGAGCAAATCTTTTATTATATCCTGTTTTGCCTAAAAAGAGTTGCCGGGAAAAGAACTCGACAAATGCGATCCATGGTGGAGGGTATATAAGATTCGGCCCGGCCGAACTTAGCACGCTTTTACTTGTTTGTTTAACTTTCCTATAGCTCTTAAAGATCACACATTATTTGTACCCCCCATCCCATGATAATGGTCATAAAAAGAGATCCCTCTATTAAGTTCCCAAATATCCATATCCAAAATAAGCCAAAATAAAATTTTAATAATAACAAAATATTTTTCTCAAGGTTTTGTGTTGTGGTTAATCCTTATTGGAATATTAACTTTGTATGAAAAACACACCATAAATTATGGACTATACGAGCAACTGTCATTTGGCAATTGTGTGTGTGTGTGCGTGTGTGGTTGCAAAACATTTTCAAGCTCTTTGAATTCATAATTAGTGAAACAAAACAAAATGTGCAATATATCATCAGAAAATGGCTTATCACAACAAAAAGTAGAGTAAGACTTACATTATGGCTTAGTTGGTTGGTTGGCAAACAAATACTTATTAATCGCTTCATTCGTTCAAGGCAGAAATGCCGATATTGAGGGGGGAAAGTAAAGGACCATATCCTTTGAAACAAAGGACAATAATCAATACAAGTCATAACAAATGAGATGATTCAAAATGTATCGTTGCTAATTAATACCCATCTCCAGTTGCTAAGATAGCTGCCGCTCCTCCCTCTCTCTGTCCACTTGCCACTTGCCACTTAAGTTCTTACACTTCATTAGGCATGGTCCTTTTGCAGCAGGCTAAGGATTTTCTTGTTCTTTGAGTTCCACTTTTCTGTTTTGTAGTTTCTTTGCTGTGCTTGTTTGTTTCGTGTTCATGTTACGAATAAATATTTAATTAATTGGTATTTTGTTGTTGTTTTTAAACAAACAAAACAACTCAGACTTTAAACATAGCATCCAAAGCATTTTCTTTCCCCTGGATTAGGGTAAGTTTTGGCGATTGGGCGAAATCCTGTATAACAATGACTTTGTTTACTATGATGGCATACTAATCGATTGCCATCAATTATGTTGATAGATTGGCCTTCTTAACGTTAGCAGGAAGACACTTCTTAGCGCTCACTTGAAATAGTTTAGTGTTTCCCTTTCATGGTTATTTTACATTGTCAAAGGGGGGGATGTTGCAAGAGATTGATTTAAGAGGAGCTGGTTACCTCGCGGAAGGTTTTACTCTTCTTAACTAAATACTCAATTTTGTGGTATTTATATCTTAAGGATGTCCTTGATTGAAAGTCTTCTACCTTCTTCCTTTTTGGGCAAGAGGTAATTGAATTCCTAATGGGCAGCAATACATCAGGGAAGCTTCACAGGATCTGTAAAATTTATTTTGCTTTGATTAACAACCGAAAGAGGTATAAGCAGAGATTTAATGAATTTAAAGAACCAGAGGAATATTACAATAAATGTACAACTAAGAAGTACATGTTTGGCCGTGCAGAACTTTGCATACCCATCATCGCCGATATGAGGTGAGGTAAGAGTCCTTTACGGATTCGCTAAGTAGCGACAGATCGAACATCGAACCCTCGACCCCCGCATTGGCAATCCGAGCACACTACCAACTCTACTGCTGAGGCGCCTAAATTTCACTGAAATTTTATATTGGGTTGCCCAAAAAGTAATTGCGGATTTTTTAAAAGAAAGTAAATGCACTTTTAATAAAACTTAGAATGAACTTTAATCAAATATACTTTTTTTACACTTTTTTTCTAAAGCCAGCTAAAAGTAACAGCTGATTACTGACAGAAGAACGAATGCAATTACAGAGTCACAAGCTGTGAAAAAATTTGTCAACGCCGACTATATGAAAAATCCGCAATTACTTTTTGGGCAACCCAATATATTTAGAAATCAATTTGTGTTTGTTTGGCGGGTTATCGGTTTGTTAGGTTGTTTGTTTGTGTGTTCCTTATAGACTTAAAAACGTCTGAACCGATTTTCTTGAAACTAAATTTTTTGATACCTGAAGGGGGGGCGGACCCTCCCCCTTATCCTCATTTTCAGAAACGCCAGATATCGGAGATAGTTGGTGCGATTTAGGCGAAAATTTGTGTACTCTCTTTTAATGACCGAAACCCAAAAATTTTGTATCCTTATTTTGGATGGGATACCTAGGGGGGCCGCCCCACCGCCAAAACCCACCAAATATATTTATGGACCAATCACGACATTATGGGACTCAAATTAAAGGTATTTCCGAGTAGAATACAAATCGGATACCCAAATGTGAAACCAAGTGTTTGGCGGACCAAACCATCCCCCAAAACACCCCTAAATCGGAGATACATACCGACCATGGCAATATGGGACTCAAATGAAAGGAATGTGCGAGTAAAATACGAATTTGCTAGGGAAATGTGGGACACAGTGTCTGGGGGTCCACCCCTTCCCCAAAACACCCCCCCAAATAGGACTTATGTACTGACCAAGGTAATATAGGGCTTACATAAAAAGTATTTGAGTGTAGAAAACGAGTCTGGTATAGAAACGTGGGGGGCCGCCCTCCCCAAAAACATCCCCCAAATAGGACAAATTACGGCTATAGCATTATGAGGCTCAAAGGAAAGGTCCTTTGGGAGTAATTGACGAATCTGATATCAATATTCGGGAAAAAGTGCCTATGGGGCCACCCCACCCCCATAACACCCACCATCCAAATAGGATGTATTTGCTGACCATTGCAATATGGGGCTCTAAAAGAGATATTTTAGAGCAGAACACGAATCTGATATATATTTTCAAGGCAAATTCTGAACTGAGTGGCCGTCCCATCTTCCGAAACCGGTCATGTTTGCCGACTATGGAAATCTAGGGTTGCCCGAACTTGGGGACCATGAGTTGTGTTAGGCCCCTCGAAATCTTTCTGCAATATGGCTCAGATCGGTCCAGATTTTTATAAAGCTGCCACATAGACCGATGTCTCGATTTAAGGTCGTTGGCCCATAAAAGGCGCATTTATTGTCCGATGTCGCCAAAATTTGGAATAGTGAGTTGTTGGCATATTGTTGAGATTTGGATCTCTCGATTTAAGGTTTTGCACAAATAAAAGGCGCATTTATTGTTCGATGTCGCCGAAATTTGGGACTATGAGTTGTGTTAGGCCCTTCAACATCCCTCTTCAATTTGGCCCATGATTGGTTCAGATTTGGATATAACTGCCATATAAACCGATGTCTCGATTTAGTGTCTTGGCTTCATAAAAGACACATTTATAGTGCGATTTTACTAAAATTTGACACAGTGGCTTATGTTAGGCTTTTCGACATCCGTATCGTTCAGATCCGTCTATATTTGGATTGGTAGCCATATTTTGTTCTACAAAATTGAGCAATGACTTCTACGTATTAGACCACTCGGTGCCCGTGCCGAATTTGGTCCAAATCGGACCATATTTCGATATAGCTGCTAAGGGGGCATACATTATGCATTTTCCACCGGAATATGATGAAAGGTGGTTTACATATATGCCGGAGGTGGTGGGTATCCAAAGTTCGGATTGGACGAACTTAACGCCTTTTTACTTGTTTTTATACCCTCCACCATAGGATGGGGGTATACTAATTTCGTCATTCTGTTTGTAAATACTCGAAATATTCGTCTGAAACCCCATAAAGTACTTATATTCTTGATAGTCGCGACATTTTATGTCGATCTAGCCATGTCCGTCCATCTGTCCGTCCGTCCGTCTGTCTGTCGAAAGCACGCTATCTTCTGAAGGAGTAAAGCGAGCCTCTTAAAATTTTGCACAAATACTTATTATTAGTGTAGGTCGGTTGGTATTGTAAATGGGCCATATCGGTCCATGTTTTGATATAGCTGCCATATAAACCGATTTTGGGTCTTGACTTCTTGAGCCTCTAGAGGACGCAATTCTTATCCGATTGGAATGAAATTTTGCACGACGTGTTTTGTTATGATATCCAACAACTTTGCCAAGTATGGTTCAAATCGGTTCATAACCTGATATAGCTGCCATATAAACCAATCTTGGGTCTTGACTTCTTGAGCCTCTAGAAGGCGCAATTCTTATCTTATCTTGAGCCACTAGAGGGCTCAATTCTTATCCGATTTGAATGAAATTTTGCACGACGTGATTTGGTATGATATTCAACAATTGTGCCAAGTATGGTTCAAATCGGTCCATAACCTGATATAGCTGCCATATAAACCGATCTTGGGTCTTGATTTCTTGAACCTCTAGAAGGCGCAAATCTTATCCGATTAGAATGAAATTTTGCACGACGTATTTTGTTATGATATCCAACAATTGTGCCAAGTATGGTTCAAATCGGTCCATAACCTGATATAGCTGCCATATAAACCAATCTTGAGTCTTGACTTCTTGAATCTCTAGAGTGCGCAATTCTTATCCGATTGGAATGAAATTTTGAACGACGTGTTTTGTTATGATATCCAACAACTGTGTTTAGAATAGTTGAAATCGGTTCATAACCTGATATAGCTGCCATATAAACCGATCTGGGGTCTTGACTTCTTGAGCCTCTAGAGGGCGCAATTCTTATCTGATTGGAATGAAATGTTGCACGACGTGTTTTGCTATGACTTCCATCAACTGTGCTTCGTTATGTTCAAATCGGTCAATAACCTGCTATAGCTCCCATATATACCGATCTGGGGACTTGACTTCTTGAGCCGCTAGAGGGCGCAATTCTTATCTGATTGGAATGACATTTTGCACGACGTGTTTCGCTATGACTTCCAACAACTGTGCTAGGTTAGGTTCAAATCGGTGTATAACCTGATATAGCTGCCAGATATAATAATCTTAACTTCTAGAGCCGCTAGAGGGCGCAATTCTTATCCGATTGAAACGAAAATTTGAACGACGTATTTTGTTACGATATCCAACAACTGTGTTAAGTATGGTTCAAATCGGTCCATAACCTGATATAGCTGTCATATAAACCGATCTTGGGTATAGACTTTTTGAGCCTCTAGAGGGCGCAATTCTTATCCACTTTGAATGAAATTTCGCATGACGTGTTTCGCTATGATTTCCAACAACTGTGCCAAGTATGGTTAAAATCGGTCCATAACCTGATATAGCTGCCATATAAACCGATCTTGGGTCTTGACATCTTGAGCCCGCTAGAGGGCGCAATACTTATCCTATTTGAATGAAATTTTGCACTACGTACTTTTTTATTACTTTCAACAACAGTGCCAGATAAGGTTCAAATCGGTTCATAACCTGATATGGCTGCCCTATAAACCGATCTTGGATCTTGACTTCTTGAGCCTCTAGAGGTCGCAATTATTATCCGATTTGCCTGAAATTTTGTACGACGGATCCTCTTATTACCATCAACATAAGTGTTTTTTATTGTCTGAATCGGTTTATAGCATGATACAGCTCCCATATAAATCGATCTCTCTATTTTACTTCTTGAGCCCCCAAAGGGCGCAATTCTTATTCGAATTGGCTGACATTTTACACAGGTCTCCAACATATAATTTAACTGTGGTCCCAACCAGACCATATCTTGATATCGCTCTAATAGCAGAGCAAATCGTTTCTTTTATCCTTTTTTTGTCTACGAAGAGATGCCGGGAATGGAACTCGACAACTGCGATCCTGGTGGAGGGTATATAAGATTCGGCCCGGCAGAACTTAGCATGCTTTTACTTGTTCGATGTACTCTGGTCACCAGAAAAATAGTGAGCTAAGACAGTTTACAGGGAATATAATACGGACCACGATCCTTCCAAATCTATCCAATTTGGAACCCTAAGTATTAAAGAAACCCAGATATTGGCCATTTTTTTTTTTGCAAAATTTGGTAATTTTTCCTAATGCTCCCCCATTTTTCAGAGTAAATGGCAGGTTAAGTTCTTGAACAAATCGGACCATATTTGGTCCGATAGCTCTCATATAGTTCAATCTGTCGATTTAGGGTCTTAAGCCCACAAAACCCCATTTATTATCCGATTTCGCTGGAATTTGAAAAAAAGGAGTTGTTTTAAGCCACCCGTCATCCAACCCAAATATGGTCCAAATAGGACTACATTTAGATATAGCTGCCATATAGACCAATCTTCCAATTAAGGGTCTTAGTTCCATAATAAGCGGCGATATTGCGCGATTACGCTGAAATTGTGACTTGTACAAGAGCTCTCGGGACCTGAATGAAATATGATTCAAACCAGCCCATATTTGGATATAGCTAAGGATGTGGTAATGGAGTTATAAGAAACTAGGATGTTTAATATATTCTAGGTGGTGGCTATCCAAACATATCACGTCTTGACTTGTTTTTTTTTTTTTTTAAACATGCACAAGGAAAAGCTTCACAGGCACTCCAATATTTGGTTTTATATCTCAACAATTTGTTGTAGCAACTTTCCACAGATTCTCATTTAATGATAGTTATGGCCTCTAGCTATCAAAAATCTGTGAAAGGAAAACAAGGTTTTAAGAAAATTATATGATGAATATCGAACAAATGGAAATTCCAATCGAAAAATGAAAAATCCTTGCAAAACCTATCTCTGAAGAAAATCTCCTGTCCATTGTTGTTAGAAAACAACGTCCTCAATTGATCACAAGGCAAGATTTTAATTTTGCACACTCATGAGTTTCTTTTAAATAAATTAACCTTTTGTCGAACAATAAACCAAATTACGCCCTCAAAACCCAAATACCAAAAGCAAGGTTTGCAAAGCAGCACTCCTTTTTTTTATTCCTAATGTGACCGAACAATCGACAACAATAAAACACAGCCGGAGGTGGAAGTGTGGCCGATGATGACAAAGATGAAAACACATTGCCAAGAGAGGAGAGTGTGCAACTCACATGGCATGTCTGTGATAAGAATTCAAGATAAAATTATTACACTTTTTATTCAGATTTGCAGGAACCACCGTTCCCTTTTTGCCTACTTCCTTAAGGGCTATTTTTTCTTATTTGAATGTTATTTACACTGAGGGCCAGTTTTTCTTTGGTTTTCCTACAAACACACATACACACACACCCTCAAAAGATGATCACGTAGTCTAAGGGACAAAAACAAAAATCTCAGCAGAACAAAAAAATTTTGTAGAGCTCCAAAAAAACCCCTCTTTGTGATGGCAACATGATTGTTGGCCAAAAAGCACTACGGTTTCCTGTGGGATATTTTCCGGTTAGTAGACAAAAAGTGTGTATGGAGTGAAGGAGGTATTTCGCAAAGTACCGCCCAAAACAAGTGAAAAGAAAAATAATTTGCAATTTTCTCCATTCTCGTGTCATAAAGCGTGGACCTCCTTTCGTAGCAGGCATGTGTGAGGGTTAACAGTGTGATGACAAGATATTATAAAGCAAGTTTGTAGCAAAAAAAACTTACCAAAAAATAACTCTGATAAGTAAAAACGAGGCTTTGCTGATCTTTAAGATTTGATGAAACATGCGAATTTTGTTTAATCAACCCACGATATTCATTCGGGAGACCATATGCCAACTAAGAATCAGCGAAATTTGTAAGTAAAAATAGCAAAAATGTTTGCTGTAACAACAGAAAGTCTGCTAAAAATGGGACAGCAGTAATTTGCTGCTAAAATAGCAAATATATTCTCCAAGATATTTGTCAGTAAAAATAGCAAAAATGTTTGCTCTCCAAGAAATTTTTAAGTAAAAATAACAAAAATGTTTGCTGTAACAACAGAAGTCTGCTAAAAATGGGACAGCAGTAGTTTGCTGCTAAAATAGCAAATATATTCTCGAAGAAATTTTTTAGTAAAAACAGCAAAAATATTTGTTCTCCAAGAAATTTGTAAGTAAAAACAGCAAAAATGTTTGCTTTCCCAGAAATTTGTTAGTAAAAACAGCAAATATGTTTGCTGTAACAGCAGAAAGTAGCAGAAACTCTGCTAAAAATGGGACAGCAGTATTTGCTGCTAAAATAGCAAATAGATTCTCCAAGAAATTTGGTAGTAAAAACAGCAAAAATGTTATCTTTCCCAGAAATTTGTTAGTAAAAACAGCAAAAAATGTATGCTGTAACAGCAGAAAGTGGCAGAAACTCTGCTAAAAATGGGACAGCAGTAATTTGCTGCTAAAATGGCACATATATTCTCCAAGAAATTTGTTAGTAAAAACTGCAAACATTTTTGCTTTCCAAGAAATTTGTTAGTAAAAACAGCACAAATGTTTGCTGTAACAGCAGAAAGTAGCAGAAACTCTGCTAAAAATGAGACAGCAGTAATTTGCTGCTAAAATAGCAAATATATTCTCCAAGAAATTTGTTAGTAAAAACAGCAAAAATGTTTGCTCTCCAAGAAATTTGCAAGTAAAAACAGCAAAAATGTTTGCTGTAACAGCAGAAAGTAGCAGAAAGTCTGCTAAAAATGGGTCAGCCGTGGCTTTTTGTGATCAATGGGATTCTGAGACCAATCGAGAGGAAGAGGGTGATGGTCGTTGGCTACGCGGACGACATCGTCTTCATGGTAAGTGGCTATTTGCTATGACGGATCTCGTTCTGGCAGCTTTTAAAAACCTGTGCGGATGGGTGAGGCCATCGGGCTTGGCATTAATCCCAGAACGACTGAACTGGTCCTTTTCATCAGAAGAAGGAAGCTGGTTATTTTAAAGTGAAAGAAAGGACCAAAAGATAACTGGGTGCGATTTTCTCATGTCGCAACTCAAGAGGAAGGAGTTGGTGACTGATCCCAGGGACGGTGCACTAGATGTTTACGGCGGTTGTTCGGCCAATTTTCAATTTATCGGATGTGGCACAAAGCTCTGAACATTTGTGCCCTTCTTAGGATGATCGTGTAGTTACAGCGTTAATCTCCGAGGCAAGGTAGTGCGCCGAGATGTGCGCTGAATGCCTTTGCACTAACATGTTGGGTGTGTGGCAACACAAGATCGCCAGGAGACTGAGGGAGTCAGGTACATGGCGGTTCTCTAACTTGGGCAATTCTTCCTTTCTGCAGGCGGATGTTGTTGCCGCAAGGCACCATGCTATATGCGGCGCGACAGATTATATACCAGGGGAGTCCTTTCTTGTTGATGGGTTGGAAGTCATTTTCGAGAAAAGGGTTTTCTGGGTTGGAACCACCCGACTCTTCTAGGCTCCCTACACGAATGGGTCTATATTGGATGGGGGCACTGGAGTCTTCATTGAATTTCTTGAAATCCACGTATTTAATAGACTTCCGCACAGGTGCAGCTTATCTCAGGCGGAGGTCTTCGCGATCCTGAAGGTACTGGAGACGATGTTGATAGCGGAGCGGCGACCCGATCAGTCGCTGAAGGCTCTAGGGTCAGACCGCATGAGGTCTAAACTGGTTAAAGATGCAAAGAGCTTGTTCGATCCATGGAAAAGGCTGTCTGGCTCTAATGGGTCACAGCCCATCAAGGTGGGGCGCACTGCGGCAGGAGTCTTTCAGGCGGGGGTCTTCGGGATTCTGAAGGCACTGAAGACGATGTTGATAGCGAAGCGGCGGTCCGATCCGTCGCTGAAGGCTCTAGCGTCAGGCCACATGAGGTCAAAACTGGTAGAAGATGCAAAGACCTTCTTCCAACCATGGAAGAAACTGTCAGGCTCTGTTGGGTTCCAGGCCATAAAGGTGTGGCGAGGATCAAAGCGGCAGGCAAGCTGACCAGTAATTGATATAGGATGGGGGCACTGCAGCAGAAGTCTTCACTGAATTTCTTGAAATCAACGAATTTTATAGACTTCGGCACGGGTGCAGCTTCTCTCAGGCGGAGGTCTTCGCGATCCTGAAGGCACTGGAGACGATGTTTATAGGGGAGCGGCGGCCCGATCAGTTGCTGAAGGCTTTAGGGTCAGACCGCATGAGGTCAAAACTGGTTAGAAAATGCAAAGAGCTTCTTCGAACCATGGAAGGGGCTGTCAGGCTCCGCTGGATTCCAGGCCATCAGGGTGTGGTGAGGATCAAAGCGGCAGGCGAGCTGACCAAGAATTGATAGCTCATTGTCGCAGATTTTGCTTTGGAATCAGTGAGACCTTCATTGTGCGAGCTTCTTGGCAGCTTCTTTCAGGCGGAGGTCTTTGCGGTTCTAAAGGCACTGGAGACGATGTTGATAGGGGAGCGGCAGCCCGATCAGTCGCTGAAGGCTCTAGGGTCAGACCGCATGAGGTCAAAACTGGTTAGAAAATGCAAAGAGCTTCTTCGGACCATGGAAGCGGCTGTCAGGCTCTGCTGAGTCCCAGGCCATCAAGATGTGGCGGGGAACAAAGCGGCAGGCGAGCTGACCAGAATTTGATCGCTGACTACCCGCAGAAAAAAAATTACAAAAATTACAAATCAGTAAGACCTCCACTGTGCGAGCTTTTTGGCAGGGTTTTAGGGTGACAAAGGCCCTGTGACCGAGTATCTCGCGAAACAGGATGTCGCTTAACCTGGGGCTGGCAAAGCATGACTTAGGACTGCTAGAAGGAGTCCTGACTGGTAACGGTGCAAGGAGAGTCAGACTTCGCCGGGATGTGCAATGACGGGGAAGAGTTGAAGACGTTCCAACCTGTTGTGTCACTGCTCAGTAATTGCGAGGAGAAGACATAGGATAATGGGTGAACACCTCTTTCCGAGCCTGGATTTCCTACAGGCTCTTGGCACACATGTCATCCAAGAATTCTGTAGAGGCCTGAATTGCCTCACTACACCACACTCTTTTTTATACCCTCCACCATAGGTAAAGGGTATAGTAATTTCGTCATTCAGTTTGCAACACATCGAAATATTATCTCAGACCCAACAAAGCACATATATTCTTGATCGTCTTGACATTGTAAGTCGATTAAGCCCTGTCCGTCCTTCTATCCTTCTACCGAAGGCACGCTAAATTTCGACGGAATAAAGCTAGGGGCTTGAAATTTTGTACGAATACTTCCTATCAGTGTAGGTCGGTTGAGATTGCTAATGGGCCATATCGATCCACGTCTTGATATATCTGCCATATAAACCTATACTGGATTTTGACTTCTTGAGCTTCTAGAGGGCGCACTTCTTATCCGATTTGGCTGACATTTTGAATGAGGTGTGGTTGAAATCGGTTCAAAACTTGATGTAGCTGTCTCATGAACCGATCTCTGATCTTGACTTCTTGAGCCGCTAGAGGGCGCAAACATAATCCGATTTGGCTAAATTTCGCACGAAAAGTTTTCTTATAACTTCTAACAACGGTGCCAAGTATGGTCTAAAACGGTTCATAACCTGTTATAGCTCCCATATGAACTGATCTCGGATTTTGACTTCTAAAGCCGCTATAGAGCGCAGTTATTATCCGATTTGGTTGAAATTTTGCAAAAGTGTTTTGTAATGACTTCCAACAACTGTGGCAAGTATAGTCTAAATTGGTTCATAACCTGATATAGCTCCCCTATATACCACTCTCCCGGGGAGCCTAATATAGCTCCCATATAAACCGATCTCCCAAAATATACTTCTAGAGCCACTACAGTATGGCCCCAATCGGTTCATAGCTTGGTATAGCTCCATTATCCTTTGTTTACCTATAAAGAGATATCGGGCAAGGAACTTAACAAATTCGACCAATGGTAGAGTGTAAATAAGATTCGGCCCGGACGAACTTAGCACGCTTTTACTTGTATCTGTTTTATACCCACCACCGTAGTATTGGGGGTATATTCAATTAGTCATTCCGTTTGCAACGCATCGAAATATCAATTTCCGACCCTATAAAGTATATATATTCTTGATCAGCGTTAAAATCTAAGACGATTTAACGATGTCCGTCTGTCCCTCTATCCGTCTGTCCGTCCGTCTGTTGAAATCACTCTACAGACGTTAAAAATTGAGATATTCAGCTGAAATTTGGCACAGATACGTATTTTTGATGCACGCTGGTTAAGTTCTTGAACGGGCAAAATCGGACCATATTTGGATATAGCTACTATATAGACCGATTTTCCGATAAAGGGTCTAATGCCCATAAAAACTTAATTTTCATCATCCGATTTTGTTGAAATTTTAAACACTGAGGAGTATTTTTGGGCCTCCCAACATCTGACCCAAATATAGTTCAGATCGGACTATGTCTAGATATAGCTGCCATATAGACCGATCTCCCGATAAAGGGTCTGAAGCCCATAAAAGCTACATTTATTACCCGATTTCGTTGAAAATTGAAACAGAGGTTTATCTTAAGCCTCCTAATATCAGACCAAAATATGGATCAAATCGGACTATAGTTAGTTATATCGGCCATATAGACCGAGTTTTACGCCTCCTAACAAAGGACACAAATATGGTTCAGATCGGACTATATTTAGATATTGCTGGCATATTCACCGATCTGCCGATAAAGGGTCTGAAGCCCATAAAAGCTGTATTTATTACCCGATTTCGTTGAAATTTGAAACAGAGGTTTATCTTAAGTCTCCTAATATCTGACCTAAAATTTGGATCAAATTGGACTATATTTAGTTATAGCTGCCATATAGACCGATCTCCAGATAAAGGGTCTGAAGCCCATAAATGCTTTATTTTTTAACCGATTTTGCTGAAATTTAAATCATTGAGTAGTTTAACGCTCCACAGTGGGCCAAATGGCAAAAAAATTGGAAATAAGTCTACAACTTTTTATCTGTTGATTTTAGCCATACAAAATGTTCTAGACATTTGTAGAGGAGGACATAGGCTTTCAGAAAAGTGCTGTTGTTGGTCCATATCTTTAATACAGGGTGAGCTACAGGGTGTCAAAGTTGACCACTTTTGACTTCTCCAAGCTTCTGGGGGCCATAACTTTTGATCTACTCAACCGATTTACATGATTTAGGACTCTAGAGAAAGAGCTTGACAAGATCTAAAAAACTTATGCATAAAGTACCATGCCATCGTGTACTGTTAAGGAGTTATGAATTGTTTAATTTTAAAATATGAAAATTTGGCCTTGGTTTTTTTCAGTGTTTTTTAAATAACTCCGTCAATTTTAAAGCTATAAACTTCATACTTCACACAAATTATGCCAGCATATGTGTGCATAAAATACAAAAGGAATCACGTGAATATCTTTGGCGGTTTAAAAATGGCATCGTTTTCAATATGAAAAATATTTTTTTTGTCAAAAAATTGCAAAATTTTTCAAAAAAGATACTCCCATTTCCTTTAAGTTTTCGCAAACTTTGGCCGTCAAAGCATTATCATTTCTTTCCATTTTCACAAAGTCGAGGTATTAAGAAAAGTTTTAAGTGCTAATTTGGCTAATTTCGATATCAAACAACACCGTTATCTTAAGACCAAAATGGCCAATTTTTTTACTAAACTTCAAAAGTTTCTCACTGGAAAAAAAGTTCCACGGGGATTTTTTCGCTTTTTTTGAACTTAAATGAAAGCTTAAAATGTTCCCAACATTTTAAGGTATGTCTCGCCATATCCTAGCCATAAATGAGATCGTAGCGATCAAAATACTGAAAAAAGTCAATTTTCAAGTAGTGCTATATTCATTGCTAAAAAACAAGTATTACGTCACATTTTATTGCAAAGATGTTAAATAAACTTTTATTTGGTAACACTTCTTCTACAAAACACAAAAAGAATCATGGAAATATCTCTATTCTATTCCATTTTATGGAACCGGCAATAAAAAAGTCAATTTTTCAAAAAAGTCGAATTTCCCAAATTTTGTTTTTGTTGTCCTAATTGCACATGACACACTATAGCCATATTTACGCAACATACCTTATCGTAAAGGAAATTTTCATACCTTTCCAACAATGTATAAAACATTTCTCAACTCGGATTCTATCTACTCTAAAATTCATTTACACTTCATTAAACTCTATATAAAAATGTCTATTTGTGAAATGGAACCTTATATGGGGCCTACACTAAAACATTGATAGATTTGCCCAGGGTTTACAATACAAATGTGTTAGAATAAAAAAAGGTCTCCTGCCAAAGTTTAAAAAAATTGGAATAAAAATATGTGTTTTAGAGCGAAAACACTTCGCATCGGCGTGCGTTTATATGTATATTAGCTACTCCCAAAATAAAAAAGCATTTTAGTTTTGTATTATTTGATTTTATTCTCTACCAAATAATCTAAGGTATCAAAATTTAAAAGCTCTTTAATTTGAATGGCATCGGGATCGTCCTTATCTATATCGTCACATATTTTTGGTAGCCATTTAGTTCTGATGCTGTATAGTACCGGATCAGACGATAACAATAAATATTGAAGTAAATCATAATTTTGGTTAAATTTGGTGCTCTTTCGGGTATTGAAAAGCCGGAACTGTTTAACATCTCTATTACGGGATTCCTGAGCTTCTTCTGTAAGTTCTCCTAACGGAAGTATGTTGTATTCCACAATTTCCTTGCCATGATGTAAGACTTTATGTACTGTCGGTGTTAAAGCTTTCCACGAATATAAATCAGATAAAATGTTTTTTGTGTCATTACTATAAGCTTCAAATTTGGTTGAATTTATCATCTTTTTGCTATTGATTACAGCCAAAATCACTTTGAATCGTCTTAGCAAGTGTTCATCAAGACCGGTTATTTTAGATGTCGATACGGGGTCCTCAAAAAACCGCCTTGCCGAGTTGCCATCATTTGTGCTTCCGTATCCGTAAAGAGGTTTATCTATTATAAGTCCCTTTTGTTTAAACTCCAACTGGATTCGATTCTTCTCTTCCTGCCTCATTTTGTGAAGATCTTGGTTGTTTCTAGCAGAGACATCGCGGTTTCCAGGGCTAGTCCGATATTTAAGGTCATACGATAAATGCAAACAATACTCCATGAATCGAATTCTACAGTGCAGGGGCGAAATACCGAAATTGAGCGCATTTTCGTTTACTAAATTTTCATCAGACTTGTCCTCGAATTGCCCATTCTTCTTGCCACAAATATTGCATCTCCAATTGGACATAACGCCAGTTAATGCGTTTGCCACCTTTCCATCGATCATAGTGAGTTGTAGTTGAAACGAAACTTTTATATTTCTTCCCAATTGGTTTATAACAATCATGGGTAATGCAGCAATTTCTTCCTTTATTTCGTTCACCAAAGATCGTGTTGTGTTCCGGTCTTCCTTTGTATACTCAAACCGAATTGGGCGACATAAATATTTTGACCCAGGTGTTCTATTTATCCATATATCTTGAAATGCATTTTCTTTCGATGATGAAGATTGGTCCTTGTACAATCTCATTCTCAATGGTACTAATGATGCCATGAAAATTGATGCGAAGTTGGTATCTATTTCTGTTTGTTGCTTATATTCGGAAAATCCAGATGATCCATCACAACCCCAATTGCTGATCAAAACCACTTCGGAATTATTACATGTGTTCAACTGTTCTTCAGTAAAATTAGAAATAATTCTAACAGCTGTATTTTCAACAAGATCAGCAAGTTTCACTCTTGCTTTTAATTCGTCCACGTATATATTTGATGGCACCATTTTCGTCCTGGTGTTGTACAATTTATGTTTTGAGGGTAAACAACCCCATCCTTTTTCACGAAGAGCCTTCCTCATTGTTGAGTATTTGTTTCTTGAGAGGCCTAGGTTCAAAATCAGGGCCAGTGCATCTTCCTCCGTGAATTCTGTAGTCGATTTTGGAGTTGGAATACTTTCTACCATTCTCTTTACCCTTTTCGGAGATGCTAATGGTAAAACATCGACAATTCGTCCAACATTTTTTGGTTGTGTTTTTAACAATGCTGTTTTGAACGTATCTTTTATTAAATTTGGCGGATGTGCCGCCAATAGTTCCTCTTGTTTTTTCTTTTTGGTTTTCTCCGTAACTTCGTCGTATGCTTTGCTAGGCCGGCCGGGAATCAGCGGTTTAATTTCAATAAGTAGATCCGATTTCAGCCACTTCTCATACATTTTGAAAAACTTGATTTTTGCGAATGAACATTCTGGCAACCTTCTCTCAAATGATTTGTAGAATTTTTCAAGTTTGTCTAAAGCGTCTTTATTTAGCCTTATTCCATATATGTGGTCCAAAGTGTAAACAAGTTCCTTAAATGACTCCGTGTATGATTTGGAATCATTTTTGATGTCCCATACAATTTTCGAAAGAGTGGAATACTTCAGTATGACTTCCATAACTTATAAATGTCCTTTACGCCTCTACAAAATATAATGAAGAAAATTTGGATTTTGTTCAAATATTTATGCAATATATTCACAATTAATGACCCATTTCAGGTATCAGACGCAATCGTAAAAAGGGGTCCAAAGTGCCTCTTTTTACTTACTCTTCTATAATTATTTACCTGGACTCGAATTTGGTTAAAAAAAATGACAATGAATTTTTTATGGGTAGGTTTTTTCACATTCATTGATACGGTGGATTTCCTGGGAATTCGACATAGCGAAACAGGTAACATTTGTCTGCATCAAATCTTAACACAAATATATATATATATGCAGGTATATTTCTAGGTTACTTTTTATTCAAAAATCATCAGCTTACATTAAAAATAGATGTAGGTACTATACAAACGCACGCCGATGCGAAGTGTTTTCGCTCTAAAACACATATTTTTATTCCAATTTTTTTAAACTTTGGCAGGAGACCTTTTTTTATTCTAACACATTTGTATTGTAAACCCTGGGCAAATCTATCAATGTTTTAGTGTAGGCCCCATATAAGGTTCCATTTCACAAATAGACATTTTTATATAGAGTTTAATGAAGTGTAAATGAATTTTAGAGTAGATAGAATCCGAGTTGAGAAATGTTTTATACATTGTTGGAAAGGTATGAAAATTTCCTTTACGATAAGGTATGTTGCGTAAATATGGCTATAGTGTGTCATGTGCAATTAGGACAACAAAAACAAAATTTGGGAAATTCGACTTTTTTGAAAAATTGACTTTTTTATTGCCGGTTCCATAAAATGGAATAGAATAGAGATATTTCCATGATTCTTTTTGTGTTTTGTAGAAGAAGTGTTACCAAATAAAAGTTTATTTAACATCTTTGCAATAAAATGTGACGTAATACTTGTTTTTTAGCAATGAATATAGCACTACTTGAAAATTGACTTTTTTCAGTATTTTGATCGCTACGATCTCATTTATGGCTAGGATATGGCGAGACATACCTTAAAATGTTGGGAACATTTTAAGCTTTCATTTAAGTTCAAAAAAAGCGAAAAAATCCCCGTGGAACTTTTTTTCCAGTGAGAAACTTTTGAAGTTTAGTAAAAAAATTGGCCATTTTGGTCTTAAGATAACGGTGTTGTTTGATATCGAAATTAGCCAAATTAGCACTTAAAACTTTTCTTAATACCTCGACTTTGTGAAAATGGAAAGAAATGATAATGCTTTGACGGCCAAAGTTTGCGAAAACTTAAAGGAAATGGGAGTATCTTTTTTGAAAAATTTTGCAATTTTTTGACAAAAAAAATATTTTTCATATTGAAAACGATGCCATTTTTAAACCGCCAAAGATATTCACGTGATTCCTTTTGTATTTTATGCACACATATGCTGGCATAATTTGTGTGAAGTATGAAGTTTATAGCTTTAAAATTGACGGAGTTATTTAAAAAACACTGAAAAAAACCAAGGCCAAATTTTCATATTTTAAAATTAAACAATTCATAACTCCTTAACAGTACACGATGGCATGGTACTTTATGCATAAGTTTTTTAGATCTTGTCAAGCTCTTTCTCTAGAGTCCTAAATCATGTAAATCGGTTGAGTAGATCAAAAGTTATGGCCCCCAGAAGCTTGGAGAAGTCAAAAGTGGTCAACTTTGACACCCTGTAGCTCACCCTGTATTAAAGATATGGACCAACAACAGCACTTTTCTGAAAGCCTATGTCCTCCTCTACAAATGTCTAGAACATTTTGTATGGCTAAAATCAACAGATAAAAAGTTGTAGACTTATTTCCAATTTTTTTGCCATTTGGCCCACTGTGCGCTCCCTTACATAGGACCCAAATATGGTTCAGATCGGACTATATTCAGATATAGCTGCCATATAGACCGATCGGCCGATAAAGGGTCTGAAGCCCATAAAAGCTTTATTTATCTTAAGCCTCCTCATATCTTATCTAAATATGGATCAAATCGGACTATATTTAGTTATAGCTACCATATAGACCGATCTCCAGATAAAGGGTCTGAAGCCCATAAATGCTTCATTTTTTAGCCGATTTTGCTGAAATTTTAAACATTGAGTGGTTTTACGCCCCCTAACATAGGAGCCAAATATGGTTCAGATCGGACTATATTTATATATAGCTGTTATATATACCGATCTGCCGATAAAGGATCTGAAGCCCATAAAAATTGTATTTATTACCCGATTTCGTTGAAATTTGAAACAGAGGTTTATCTTAAGCCTCCTTATATCTGACCTAAATTTGGATCAAATCGGACTATATTTAGTTATAGCTGCCATATAGACCGATCTCCAGATAAAGGGTCTGAAGCCCATAAATGCTTCATTTTTTAACCGATTTTGCTGAAATTTGAAACGGAGGGTTAATTTAATCCCCCCAATATCTGACCTAAATATGAATCAAATCGGACTATATTTAGTTATAGCTGCCATATAGACCGATCTCCAGATAAAGGGTCTGAAGCCCATAAATGCTTTATTTTTTAACCGATTTCGCTGAAATTGGAAACAATAAGTAGTTTTACGCCTCCTAACAAAGGACCCAAATATGGTTCAGATCGGACTATATTTAGATATAGCTGGCATATTGACCGATCTGCCGGTAAGGCGTCTGAAGCCGAAAGGGGGTTTACATATATACCCGAGGTGGTGGGTATCCAAAGTTCGGCCCGACCGAACTTAATGCCTTTTTACTTGTTTATTGTGTTATTTTCGTTTCTTCTACTTTCTTCTAGGGTGAACATGATGATCTCCGATTGAAGCGGATAGTAACCGAGGTGCCAAGACATGTGCCCTCGAACCTAACCTAGCCTCACTGTTACTAGACACCCATATAATGCAGTTCCCACCATATGATATGGATTATCCCAGCCATTGTGCTGGGTACTGCAGGTTCGCTTTCAGCTTTCCTTATTTTCTTGCCCCCAAACTGTTCATCATGGCCATCATAACATATATGTGTGACATTTTACAATAAGTATCATCAACATAAGCAACAAACGGTGGCATTGGACGGCGACCGTTGCGGCATGCAAAAAAAAAGAACCCACCATCATCAACAATCATTTGCAAAAATAACAAAAACAACAGGCCAAATATGCTTAATACCACTCTCGCATGAGTGGATGGTTAGAGAGAAGAAAAAAACGAAAATCCAGGACTCCTCTTGAAATTTGGGCAAAGATGCCTTGTGTTGATAATATGCGGCCATAAGGTAATGAAATTTTTATCTGATTTCAGTTTTTTTTGTTATTGTCAACATCATCACCATCATAGTGAATGTAGTCTTCTATGGGGATTGGAGGACCTCGTCATATGTGACAAATCTAACAAAAGTCTTTCAAAAAGGACATAGCTGTAGTTCCAGCTTATGTATGAGTGTGTGGGTATGGGTTTTCTTTTTTTTTTTTGTCACCCTTTCTTTTGATTTTTTCATTCATTTCCTTGGTTTAGGTGTTTGTGGTCAAATCATTGTCCTCAAACGTGTTGTGCTATTGGCATTTGAATTGCATTACACATAAAAATTGAAAGTGTATACGTGTTAGTGTTGCAAAACGAAACAAACACATATTGATTTAATGCCATGCACAGTGGTTTATATGAAATCAATGGATATTCATTACAGCCATACCTATAAAAAAAATCGAAGCAAAAAATTTTCGAAAAAGGTTTGAAAGTCCCAAAGCAAAAACATTCATTAGTAAATAACCCAGTTGGTAAGCCTGCGAAAAATTAGGCAACTATTAGTTATGAAAAGAGTCTTTAATAACTCTTTGATGATGTCCTAGCATGTAAGTACATATTCGTGGCTCCTTTGTAAGCGTGGACAAAAAAATTCAAAAAACATTGAAAAATTTCCTCATTCTAATTTACTCTCTTGCTCTCTCAGGTTATAACTATGACAAAATCATTATTCTTAAGCCAATAGTAATGTGGATGGTAATGATATATGTGTCAGTGGTAATGCTTCAAATAATGACATGGACTTACCCAGTGTTTGTTGGGTATTCATAGACATAAAAATTTTGCGATTTGCATATCAATTATGAAATTCCTAGAGAGCATGTTTACAGTAACTCCGAATAGTTCATCCGATTGCCACGAAATTTGGAATGGATTTTTGATTTGAACTCCTCGACATTCCTATGTATGGTCCAGATCTAAAAAAAAGGATAATAGGAGGTCATAGCAAGAAATACACACAGATATTTTTTAATTTGGATGATAATTGCTTGCTTTAGGTGCTGAAAAAGCCAAATCGAGGGATTGTTTTATATGTGAGCTACATCAGGTTATGGATTGATTCCGGTCATACTTTGCTGCAGCCATTCCTACTGCGGTGAAAGTCGTCGATTTCTAGTTCTGGTCAATGGGTTCCACTATCCATCAATTATTCATCTGTGCAAATACAAATTTGCACATTCCACTAAGGAGCAAGGGCAAACTTCCCAAATAGCAATGAATGCTGTCCGATTCAAGTTTAAGCTCAATAAGGAGACTCATTTTTATAGCCGAGTCCGAATGGAGTGCCACAGTACGACACCTCTTAGGTTAGAAGTATTTACATGGCTACCACACCAAATGGTACAGTACCTCACAAATGTCTCCAGCATTAGGAAAGGAAAACCACCGTTGATAATTTTTTTCTCATGTTCTCGACAGGATTCGAACCCAGGCGATAAGCGTCATAGACGGAAATGTTTACCTTTGCGCTACGGTTACCTTCCTTACGACCATTGTATGGTGGAGGTCCAGAAAAGAACTTCAACGGGCCATCAGAACTCCGGAAAATATCGAAACAGTGAGGCAGTCAGGTGTGCGTTCCCCCCAGCGTTCCACTCGTAAACACGCATCTGCTTTGGGATTTTCTGATACTAATTCCTATAGTGGAGGGCATAAAAATTGGAAGAACCCTTCGAGTTCTCGAATTTCAAAGCCCACATGCCCTAAATGGGATTATGTTTTTTTACCTCATAAAAAGCCCATAAAAAGCGCATTTAATGTCCGAGTTTGTTAAAATTTTGGACACTGAGTTGTGTTAGGTTCTTTCGACCTCCTTCTTCAATTTGGGCCAGATCGGTTCAGATTTGGATATAGCTGTCGTATAGATCGGTCTGCCGATTTAGGGTCTTAGGCCCATAAAGCCACATTTTCTATCCGATTTTGCTGAAATTTGGTACAGTGAGTTGTGTTAGGCCACTCGACATCCTTCTTTAATTTGGCCCAGATCGGTTCAGATTTGACCATAACTGTCATATAGACCGATCCGCTGATTTAGGGTCTTAAGTCCATAAAAACCACATTTGCTACCCGATTTTGCTGAAATTAAGGACAGTGTGTTATGTTTGGCCACTCGACATCTTTCTTTAATTTGGCCCAGATCGGTTCAGATTTGGATATAGCTGTCATATAGACCGATCTCTCGATTTAAGGTCTTGCGCCCATGAAAGGCGCATTTATTGTCAAATTTTGCTGAAATTTGGGACGTTGAGTTGTGTTAGGCCCTTCGACATTCTTCTTCAATTTGGCTCAGATCGGTCCAGATTTGGATATAGCTGCCATATAGACCGATCTCTCGATATAAGGTTTTGGGCCCATAAAAGGTGCATTTATTGTCCGATTTTGCTAAAATTTGAGACAGTGAGTTATATTAGGCCACTCGACATCCCTCTTCAATTTGGCCCAGATCGGTCCAGATTTGGCTATAGCTGTCATATAGACCGATCCGCCGATTTTGGGTCTTAGTCCCATAAAAGCCACATTTATCATCCGATTTTGCTGAAATTTGGGACTTTGAGTTCTGTTAGGCCCTTCGACATTATTCTTAAATTTGGCTCAGATCGGTAAAGATTCGGATATAGCTGCCATATACACCGATCACTCGATTTAAGGGTTTGGACCCATAGAAGGCGCATTTAATATCCGATGTCGCCGAAATTTGAGACAGTAAATTGTGTTAAGCCCTTCGACATTCTTCTTCAATTTGGGTCAGATCGGTCCAGATTTGGCTATAGCTGTCATATAGACCGATCTCTCGATTTAAAGTCTTGCGCCCATAAAAGGCGCATTTATTGTCCGATGTTGCCGAAATTTGGGACAACGAGTTGTGTTCGGCCCTTCGATATTCTTATTCAATTTGGTCCAGATCTGTCCCGATTTGGATATAGCTGCCATATGGCCGATCTCTCGATTCAAGGTTTTGGGCCCATAAAAGGCGTTTTTATCATCCGATTTTGCTGAAATTTGGTACAGTGAGTTTTGTTAGGCTTTTCGGCATACTTCTGCAATATAGTACGGATCGGTTCAGATTTGGATATAGTTGCCATATAGACCGATCTCTCGATTTAAGGTCTTGCGCCCATAAAAGGCGCATTTATTGTCCGATTTTGCAAAAATTTGGGACAGTTAGTTGTGCTAGGCCCTTCGACATTATTCTTCAATTTGGCTAAGATCGGTCCAGATTCGGATATAGCTGTCATATACACCGATCACTCGATTTAAGGTTTTGGACCCATAAAAGCCACATTTATCACCCGATTTTGCTAAAATTTGGGACATTGAGTTCTGTTAGGCCCTTCGACATTTTTCTGTAACTTGGTCCAAATCTGACCAGATTTGGATATAGCTGCCATAAAGACCGATTTCTCGATTTAAGGTTTTGGGCGCATAAAAGGCGCAATTAATGTCCGATTTCGCCGAAATTTGAGACATTGAGTTGTATAAAGCTCTTCAAGATTTTTCTGCAACTTGGCCCAAATTGGTCCAGATTTAGATATTGCTGACATATAGACCGATCTCTCGATTTGGGGTCTTGCGCCCATAGAAGGCGCATTTTTGTCCGATTTAGCTGAAATTTAGGGCAGTGAGTTAAGTCAAGCCCCTCGATATACTTCTGCAATATGACTCAGATCGGTCCAGATTTGGCTATAGCTGCCATATAGACCGATCTATTGACTTAAGGCCGTGGGGCTGTAAAAGGCGCCTTTATTGTCCGAGTTAGCAGAAATTTGGGACAGTGAGTTGTGTTAGGACCTTCGATATCCTTCTTCAATTTGGCTCAGATCGGTTCAGATTTGGATATAGCCCCCATATAGACCGATCCGCCGATTCAGGGTCCTAGGCCCATAAAAGCCATATTTACTACCCGATTTTGCTGAAATTATGGATAGTGTGTTGTATTACCCTCTTCTACATTTTTCTGCAATTTGGCCCAAATCTGTTCAGATTTTGATATACCTGCCACATAACCGATCTCGCGATTCAAGGTTTTGGGCCCATAAAAGGCGCATTTACTGTCCGATTTTGCTGAAATTTGGGACAGTGAGTTTTGTTAGGTTTTTCGGCATACTTCTGCAATATGGCAGAGATCGGTTCAAATTTGGATATAGCTGCCATATAGACCGATCACTCGATTTAAGGTTTTGCGCCCATAAAAGGCGCATTTATTGTCCGATTTTGCTGAAATTTTGGGACAGTGAGTTGTGTAAAGCCCTTCGACATTATTCTTCAATTTGGTCCAGATCTGTCCAGATTTGGATATAGCTGCCATATAGACCGATCTATCGATTTAAGGTTTTGGGCCCATAAAAGGCGCATTTATTGTCCGATGTTGCCGAAATTTTGGACAGTAAGTTGTGTTAAGCCCTTCGACATTCTTCTTCAATTTGGTCCAGATCTGTCCAGATTTGGATATAGCTGCCATATAGGCCGATTCCTCGATTTAAGGCTTTGGGCCCAAAAAAGGCGCATTTATTGTCCGATATTGCCGAATTAATTAAGTTAAGCCCCTCCATATATTTCTGCAATTGGGTCTAGATTGATAAAGATTTACATATAGCTGCCATATAGACCGATATCTCGATTAAAAGTCTTGGCCCCAAAAAAGGCGCATTTATAATCCGATTTAACTGAAATTTGACACAGTGACTTATGTTAGGCTTTTCGACATCCCTGTCGTATATGGTTCAGATCTGTTTATTTTTAGATATAGTTACTAAAAAGATCAATAGATTGTTATACACTATTGAGCAATGACTTGTACTTATAAGTATTTGCTCCACATCGAAACATATTCCGATATAGCTGCTATGGGGCATAAGGTATACATTTTTCACCTAATTTTGACGATTGCAATTTTTTCCCTATTTTTTTAAGAATATTGAGAATTTTGAGCACGTAGGTCCATTTAAAATTCTTCGAATCATGGCGGATGGTATATAAAATTCGGCTAGACCAATTTTAGCATATTTTTACTGGTTTTTTGTTTTATGAAAACCACAGTGCAACTGCGATAATCATAAAGGGTTGTCCATGCAAAAAAAAAAAACCAACTGTATGGACATTCGATACATTTGTTTGAATTGTTCAATCTCTTTTTTGGAAGATTTTAATCAAATTCATTTTGATGGGACACGTTTTTTTTTTCCTCCTTCGTTGCCGTTCACCAATAGTAATTTTCATCATGTGCTTTCTATTCCATCAAACGTACGATAATCCATAGAGCAGCCTTCCCTTAACCTCTTACCAAAAACCAAAGTGCCAAACAACACATGTCCTTTATGGACAACAGAAAGGACAACATAGAGTCAACATTGCTAAGATGTTGTTATTATTGTTATGGCTGATTATTATTAGAGAACGCTTATCAAAGGTTTTTTTTTTGGCAATGGATGGATGAATGGCGTCCTTAAGAGAATTTTAATTCAATTATGTTGTATGATTTCGAAATTTTTCAGGGTATTCGAAAATCTTTTTTTGACAAATGAAAAACAGCTGTTTTAGATCCAAAACAAAATTTGAGGTCATAAAATTCAATTAAAATTGCAGCAAAAGAAAATTGCAAACAATAATGTTGATGATGATGCTGTTGGCAGCGGTAACGAAGACGGTGATGTCACATTTTTGGGCCATTATTAAAAAGCAAAGCTGTGGTTTCTTTATTCTCTGCTTTTTCCCTCGGGTAATAATCAAATAAAATGTTATTACTTTGACATTTAAATATCCTCAAGTCATAATAATAAAGTGAATAGGAATAGTCCCCAAGAAATGGAATGGAATCAAAAACCATCCGCAACACCAACAATAACAATAACAACTGAAATTACAACTTTTGACCAAATGGTCATTATTTACATATGAGCATTGTTATATGCTCGCCACAGGACATGGCAGAGGGTGTGGGCCTCTTTTTGAGTAATATCTACAAATATGTATATGCACTTACATGTGTGCATATGGTCATTTGAAAGCCTTCTAAAGAAAAGTGTTTCCGTTTAACAAGTTCTTAATTAAATTTCTTTGATGAAATCTTTCATCGTCTTCACTCACTCTTTGAGAAAATGTTTTCTCTTCTTCTTTGTAGACCTCAAATGCAATTTTGCTTAAGGCCTTAAGAGTTTTCTCTAGTTCTGTGTCTTGTGATCTATTACCCAGTAATAAATTTGGCAATGATTGAAACCAACGACATTGTCTTAAGGTTAGTTAAGGCTGAAAAGAGAATTCGGACTTTAATCCTTTCATACCACTCTAGCCTTACTAGAAATCGAATTGTTGTACGCTGTCAATACCGAGAAGTTACCTCGAAAAAATCTATGCCCGTACCGGCAATGACTGAAACCAACGACTTTGTCGTAAGGTTAGTTAAGGCTGAAAAGAGGGTTCGGATTTTAATCCGCTCATATTACAATGCATATACACCTAAGCTAGAAATCGGATTCTTGTACGCTTTCAATACCGAGAAGTTATCTCGAAAAAAAACTATGCCAGTACTACCATGCTACGCAAAAAGTCCCTAATCGTTCCCTATTTACTTCCAGTCTTAAATCGTAACTACACCGGAGTGTGTTAATCATGAAATTCGAGCCTTGAAATGGGAAATTTTCCAAACCAGAATGAAAGTGCCAAGTTCCAGAATGAAATTGTCAAGTTCGGCGGGGCCGAATCTTATTAACCCTACTCCATGGATGGCATTTGTCAAGTTCTTTGAATGACTTTTTCAAATAGAAAAATACCAGTCATTGAAAAACGTCACTTTCAAAATTTCAGGCAATTCGAGTAATAATTGAGCCCTCCAGAGGCTCAAGAAGTCAAACTGGGAGATTTGTCTATATGGCAGCTATATCAGTTTATATCCCGATTTAAACCATACTTGGAACAGTTGTTGGAAGTCATACCAAAATGACATATGCAAAATTTCAACCAGATTGGATAAGAACCCCAAGGAGTCTAATCGGGAGATCGGTTTATATGGCGGCTATATCATGATATGGACTGAATTAGATCATACTTGACACAGTTGTTGGAAGTTAAAACAAAACACTTCACGCAAAATTTTAGCCAAATCGGATAAGAATTGCGCCCTGGATCGGTTTGTATGACAGCTGTATCATATAAACCGATTGCGCCCTCTAGAGGCTCAACAAATCAAGACCCCAGATCGGTTTATATGACAGCTGTATCATATAAACCGACTGCGCCCTCTAGAGGCTCAACAAATCAAGACCCTAGATCGGTTTATATGACAGCTATATCAGGTTATGGACCGATTCCAACCACACTTAGCACAGCGCCCTCTAGAGGCTCAAGAAGTTGAGACCTAAGAAGGGGTTTATATGACAGCTCTATCAGGATATGAACCGATTTCAACCATACTTAGCACAATTTTTGGAAGCCATAACGAAACAACTCAAGCAAAATTTCAGCCAAATCGGAGAATAATTGCGCCCTCTAGAGGCTCAAGTAATCAAGACCCCAGATCGGTTTATATGACAGCTGTATCAGGTTAAGGACCGATTTCAAACATACTTAGCACAATTGTTGGAAATCGTAACAAAATACCTCATACAAAATTTCAGACAAATCGGATAAGAATTGCGCCCTCTAGTGACTCATCGAGAGATCAGTTAATATGGGAGCTATATCAGCTTATAGACCGATTCGGACCGCACATATCACAGTTGTTGGAAATCATAACAGAACACCGCATGCAAAATTTCAGCCAAATCGGACAAAAATTGTGTCTTGTAAGGGCTCAAGAAATCAAATCAGAACATCGGTTTATATGGGAGCTATATTAGATTATAGACCGATTTGGACCTGCTACGCAGACGATTTTATAATACTTCTAAGAGGTAAGGATTCGAACGAGCTATGCAGTAGGGCCGAAAGGGTCTTGCATATGGCATATGATTGGGCTAGACCCAGAGGTCTCAATGTTAACCTAGAGAAGACTGAAATATGCCTGTTCACGAGGAAGACGAAGGTGGGCCAATTTAACGCACCACGTCACCTTAATAAGACGATTTCGATATCCGACAAGGTCAAATATTTAGGTGTGATCTTTGACAGGAAATTGAATTGGAGGTGTCACATTCAGGAGCGTACTGAGAAGGCTCACAGATGTTGGGCACTATGTAGACGGGCCGTAGGCTCGAAATGGGCCCTGAATCAGTGAATACAGGAGCGTGATTAGACCAATACTTACTTACGCCTCAATAGTTTGATGGACTGCTATGAAGAAAAAGTGCTACATAAGGACCATACAACTGGTTCAGAGAACACGTTCTCTTGGCATAGGCGGAGCGATGAGGACCACGCCCACTAGAGGACTATTCTAGATATCCGACCCATTGACATATCGATTAAATGTGAGGTAACCACTGCGGCTATGAGACTAAAGGTGCTGGGACAATGGATTGAGGAGAAGAGCAGCTCATACCATCGCGGTATAATCGAGGAGACGATAGGAAACCTGGAAGAAAGGGAAGAGGTTTCCGATCGGATACCTGAGATGAATCTTGAGGTCGATGTGAGGCACTGCTGCCATGGGCACAATTTTGGATTGACGTTACCCTAGTATTGCCATCTGGAAAATCATTTAACACGAATGGATCAAAGCTAGAGGACAGAGTGGCCTGGGGGTTTACATTGAAAACCCAGGGACTAATATCTGTTTTAGACTGTCTGACCATAATACGGTCCTGCAGGCGGAGATCCGGGCGATTAGGGAATGAGTGAAGAGGTGTAGTGCTAACGCGAGGACGTCGAGTCTGAACATCTTTACCGACAGTAAAATTGCCATAAGGGCAATAACAACCAGGACGGTAAGATCACGAACAGTCTTGCAGTGTAAGAAGGAGATTAAAGCCTTCTCTGGGGATGGTAAAATCCGCATCGTTTGGGTGCAGGACCATAACGGAGTAGGCGGAAATGAAGGGGCAAACGATTTGGCGATGAAGGCCAGAGGACTGCCGTCAATAAACTTGGTTAACCCGAAGCCTGTCGGGTCGACGCAGTCAGAGTTCAGGGAGTGGGCGACGAATACGCATGCGTAACATTGTGGAACAGCGAAACGGTCGGTAGTATGGCGAATAGCCTATGGGGGGATCCAGATCGTGAGTCAGTAAAGCTATTGGTATCATAGCGGGACACATGGGACTACGAGCTCACTTATGTAAAATCGGTGCGGCAAGTTATAGCATGTGTAGAGCAAGCGGGGAAGATGATGACACGTTGGAGCATTTCTTTTGTCATTGCCCGGTTTTAGCGTCTAACAGATACCGGCTGTTAGGTGGAGACACAATACCAGACATGAACCAATTTAGGGGAGTGGTATTGAAAACAATTAAGGATTTTGTAAGTAGCACGTAATTCCTAACTAAAAATTTTCTTTTTAGAGGTTTTTTATAGTTTTTAGAGCGCAAAACAAGCCGATTACAGGCTAAGGACGAGACTTTTACTCAAAGGAAGTAAGAAGGAGGTCAGTATAGCTTTTGGTATCAGAAGGGGACACATAGAACTGCGAGCGCGCTTATGTTAAATCGGTGCGGCATGTGATAGGGCATGCGGGGAAGATGATGAGACGTTGGAGCACTTCATATGTCATTGTACTGCTTTCGCGGCTAACAGACACAGACAACTGTAGGTGGGGACACGATATCAGACATGAACCAACTTAGAGGAGTGGTATGGAAAACAATTAAGGATTTTGTGAGAAGCTCAGAGTGCCTAACTTAAAATTTTCTGTTTAGGGGTTACTTTATAGTGTTTAGAGCCCACAACAAGCCGATCACAGGCTTAGGTGTGTGTCCATAGTGGCATGGGAAGGATTAGTATATATTGATGTAGGTTGTTTTTGTTGTTATTGTAGCAGTATGTTGTATTGGGTTGCCCAAAAAGTAATTGCGGATTTTTTTAAAAAAAAGTAAATGCATTTTTAATAAAACTTAGAATGAACTTTAATCCAATATATAATTGCCATTTTGTTCGATAACCTTTTGCCATCTTCCTGGCAAATTTAGTATTCCACGCTCATAGAACTTCTGGCCTTTATCTGCAAAAAAACTGAACCAAGTGCGATTTTATAGCCTCATCATTGCCGAAAGTTTTACCATTTAAGGAGTTCTGCAAAGATCGAAATAAATGGTAGTCTGATGGTGCAAGGTCAGGCCTATATGGTGGATGCATCAAAAGTTCCCAGCCAAGCTCACTCAGTTTTTGGCGAGTGACCAAAGATGTGTGCGGTCTAGCGTTGTCCTGGTGGAATATGACACCGTTACGATTGACCAATTCTGGTCGCTTCTCCTTGATGGCTGTATTCAATTTGTCCAATTGTTGACAGTAAACATCCGAATTAATCGTTTGGTTCCTTGGAAGCAGCTCAAAATATACCACACCCTTCCAATCCTACCAAACAGACAGCATAACCTTCTTTTGGTGGATATCAGCCTTTGAAGTGGTTTGAGCTGGTTCACCATGCTTGGACCATGATCGTTTTCTTCTAACGTTGTTGTAAACAATCCATTTTTCATCTCCAGTTATGATTCTTTTTAAAAACGATCGGATCGAATTCATTGCGTTTAAGGTGCATATCACAAGCGTTGATTCGGTTTGTTAAATGAATTTCCTTCAATACATGCGGTACCCATATTAAACCCATAGCTCCCATATAAACCGATCTTCCGATTTGACTTCTTGAGCCCTTAAAAGCCGCAATGATTGTCCGATTTGGCTGAAATTTTGGATATGGTGTTCTGTTATGACTTCCAACAACTGTTCCTAATACGATCCAAATCGGTCTTTAACCTGATATAACTCCCGATAAACCGATCTCCCGATTTGACTTCTTGAACCCCCAGAAGCAATATTTTCATCCGATTAGGCTGATATTTTGCACATAATGTTTTGTTATGACTTGCTACAACTCTGCCAAGTACGGTTTGTAATCGGTGTATAACCTTATTTTACTCCCATATAAACTGATCTCCCGATTTGACTTCTTGAGCTTCTGGAAGCCACAATTTTTATCCGATTTGTCTGAAATTTTGCACATAGTGTTACTTTCAACAACTGTGGCAATCGGTGAAAAACCTGATATAGCTCCCATCTTAACAATCCCCCGATTTGACTTCTTGACCCCTTGAAGCCTCAACTTTCATCCGATGTGGCTGAAATTATGAAATTTTTAACAGAACATAGTGTTCTGTTATGACTTCCAACAACTGTAACGAATACGATCTAAATCGTTATATATCCTGATATAAATCGGTATATAACCATATAAATCGATCTTCTGATTTGACTTCTTGAGCCCCTGGAAGCCGCCATTTTTATCCGATTTGGCAAAAAATTTGTACACAGTGTTCTGTTATGACACTGAACATCTGTGCTAAGAACGGTCCGATTCGGTCTATAACAAGATGTAGATCCCATATTTTAGCAGAATCCATGTAGGTGGGTTGCCGAGATTCGGCCCTGACGAATTTAGCACGCTTTTACTGGTTTTTGTCTCGTGCCTTGGTTGCATTCTTATGTCTCTCTTTATCTGATTTTCATTCGTCTACCTGTGTGGCATAGTTAGCATGCCCTTCATAGTAGTTAAGTAAGAAAATTTTTTAAATGTTTTACCATTCAATTTCTTTACCAAAACATTCGCTGGTCCTCATTTGAGTTCGTACAAAGGTCACTTGTGTCCCTTAGAACTTCTTCAGCGTCTTTGGCTACAAGAAACACTTTACTTTATTACCAATTCGTTATGTTTTATTCACACTTCAAGACTGGTCATAGTGGTCAGAGTCCATTTTGCATAGTGTTCAACATTCCAATACTACCATCAAACACGTATGTGTATGTGTGTATATATGCACGGACTAAGACATCTCATTTCTCAAAAAGAAAACAGGACTGCTGGTAGCTATTCCTGGCAAATATCTGTACTCATATATTGCTTTGTAAAATGAGTTGTTGCAAAAGTCCTTTCTTGTAGGATCATCACTTGGTATTGGTATTGGAAGCCGTTGCAATTGTTGTTGTAGCTGCTTTTCTTATATCTCCCATACTTGTAAAATTAACATCCTGTTTGTTCCTCTCCTTTTCTTTCTCTTTTTTGTAATGCATTTTCATTCATCCTGATATTCAAATGAAAGGATGTGAGTATCGATGCATAGTCATGTGTGTGTGTGTGTATGTGAAGAGCGATATGCGAATTGTTTGTTGCTTCAAAGTATGCAAAAGCGTATATTGGTGTATTTGAGTGTGGGTGCGTGTGTATGTCATTACAAAGCAAAAGTTTTTATCCTTTGGCATTTCAGGAAGTTGTTACAATGCATTGCTCTCAATATTTATTCAAAACAGAAGAAGAAAAAGACGAACCGACCATGGATGGTACTCGAAGAGAAAACTTTCTTGAGAGTTAGTAAAGTGATTGAATTTAACCAAAACTTTGAATTCTTTTAAAATTCAAGGAAAATATACAAAAACAAGTAAAAGCGTGCTAAGTTCGGTCGGGCCGAATCTTGGGAACCCACCACCATGGTTTCTGCTAAAATATGGGAGCTATATTTAGTTACAGACCGGATTGGACCGTACTTGACGCAGTTGTTGGGAGTCATAACAGAACACCAAGTACAAAATATCAGCCAAATCGGATAAAAATCGCTACTTGTAAGGGCTCAAGAAGTCAAATCGTGAGATCGGTTTACATGGGAGCTATATCAGGTTAAAGACCGATTTGGACCGTACTTGGCTTAGTTGTTGGAAGTTAAAATAAAGCAAAATTTCAGCCAAATCGGATAATAATTGCTGCTTCCAGGGGTTCAAGAAGTCAAATCGGGAGATTGGTTCATATGGGAGCTATATCCAAATCTGAACTGATATGGCCCATTTGCAATACCCAAAGGCCTACATCAATATTAGATATCTGTGCAAAATTTCGCGTTCGACCGTTGTCATGATTTCGACAGACGGACAGTCGGTCGGACGGACATGGCTAGTTTGAATCAGAATTTCGAGACGATCAAGAATATAAATACTTTATGGGGTACTGGATCAATATTTCAGTATTTGTGAGGTACAATGCCATGTAAAACTTCTCTCCAAAGAGGTGTCGCACTGCGTCACGCCGTTCGGACTCGGCTATAAAAAGGAGGCCCCTAATCGTTGAGCCTAAAAACTTGAATCGGACTACACTCATTGATATGTGAGAACAAATATCAATTCGTGTCGAAGTATAGGGGGCCACCCCACCCCAACAAAAACGCCCCAAATGGGCTCATTAGCCAATCACGGATATATGGGACTCGATTTGTTTGTTCCGTATAGACTGAAAAACGGCAGAACCGATTTTCTCGAAATTTTCGCATATTGTGTAGGTTGGTCTGGAAGGAAATATAGGCTATATAATTTTTCGGTATCGGAAAGGTGGCGGACCCCTCAAGCCCAAAACACAACTCAAAATCAAAAGGGGACCAATCGGGACAATATAGATATGAAATGAAAGGTATTGGAGATTAGAATACGAATATGGTATTAAAGTTTGAGTCTAAATACCCATGGGACTGCCCCCAACCCCAAAACTCCTCCAAATAAGACATATTGGAAGTTCGTTTCTATATGGGGCTCCAATGAAAGGTATTCGAGAGTAGATTTAGAATCTGGCATACAAAATCAGATTGAAGTATAGGGAGTCACGCCACTTCTCAAAAACGCCATTAGACCCATTATGCCTACATGACACTTGGCTGAACCGATTATCTTACAATTTTCCTAGATTGTGTACAATTGTCTGGAAGAAAACATAGCCTATATAATATTTAGATATCGGGTGGAGGCAGACCCTCCCCCTTACCCCAAAAACACCATCCATATCCAAAAGTGGTCTGATGGGCACAATGAGGGTATCAAAGGAAAGGTATTGGAGACCAGAAAACGAATATGGTATTAAAATTTGGTCCAAGTACCCAGCGGTCCCCCCAACCCCAAAACTCCTCTAAACAGATATATTCGAAGTTAATTTCGATATGGGATTCAAATGAAAAGTATTAGGCAGTATATTACAAATATGACATACAACATTAGGTCCAAGTAATGGGAGGTCGCCCACCCCCAAATACCCCGAAATGGGCATTTTAGCCGACCATGGCTATATGGGAATCAAATGAAAGGTATTGGGTTGCCCAAATAGTAATTGCGGATTTTTCATATAGTCGGCGTTGACAAATTTTTTCACAGCTTGTGACTCTGCAATTGCATTCTTTCTTCTGTCAGTTATCAGCTGTTACTTTTAGCTTGCTTTAGAAAAAAGTGTAAAAAAAGTATATTTGATTAAAGCTCATTCTAAGTTTTATTGAAAATGCATTTACTTTCTTTTAAAAAATCCGCAATTACTTTTTGGGCAACCCAATATTAGGGAGTAGATTATGAATATGACTTTAAAATTTGCGTTCATTTCTAGGTGGCGCTTTTTCTCCTAAAAATAAGTTAAATGGGTTATTTGAGTTATTATGAGAATATGGGACTCAAATGAAAGGTATTTGAGAGTAGAAAACGAATTTGATATCCAATTTTGGAGCCAAATGCTGTGGGGTACGCCCTAAAGCATAGCCTAAACTGAACTTCATTTCCGTTGGGAATAAAGAACGAATTTGATATCTATTTTCAGTGCAAAGTGCCAGTGGCCACCCCAGCCCCAAAAAACCCTCTAAACGGTTCATATTTAACGGCCATGGCAATATGGAGCTCAAATTAAAGGGATTTGGAAGTGCAGCACGAATTTGATATCCATATTAGCTGACTCGGGACCGCTCCGCTGCGCCTTCTTTTACTTTATATGGAACAAAAGTTTCCTTGGAATATTTATTTTCGAAGATCCTTTAGTGAAATACCATGCCAACTTGACTTAGAGTTTAACAATATAAGTGTTTTTATCTGAATCCCACATGATCTTAATTGGTCTACAAATTTAAGTTTGGACGGAAGGTGTACTCCAATTTTAAAATACTTCATTTCAACTCGATATTCTCATGATGTCTGATTTAGTGGTGTTTTCGGAGGAGAGGTGGTCCCCCAGATACTTGGCCCTGAAAAAATATCAGCATAGTGCTCTTCTCTCAAATACCATTTATTTAATCCCCATATTGGCATTGGCTTAAGAGGAGTAAATATGTCCGATTTAGGGACTTGGGGTGGTCCCCCTAGCGCTTGGTTCGACAATTGGATATTAGATACGTTTTCTTATCCTAAATACCTTTCATTTGAGTCCCATATTGTCGTGATTGGTCTAAATATATGTTTGGTAGGTTTTAGGGTGGGGCGGCCCCCCTAGGTGCCCCATCCGAAATTTGGATACCAAATTTATATTTTTAAGCTACTATATGAGAGCATACCAAATTTCGCTTAAATCGCACCACCCATCTCCGAGATCTGGCGTTTCTGAAAATTATGGTAAGGGGGAGGGTCCGCCCCCCCTTCAGATATCAACCACCATCTGTGAAAATTTCAAGAAAATCGGTTCAGCCGTTTCTGAGTCTATAAGGAACACATAAACATACAAACAAACAAACCTACAAACACAAATTGATTTTTATATAAAAAGATTTGAGTCGAAATGTCCGATGTGTCATCCCTCCCCTAATGAGAACATTACCCTAAGGAAGAACATTACCACCAGGAGTCGAGAAGGGGCAAATTCTCACACATCAATAAGTGCTTTGCGATTCAACTTTAAACTCAATGATAAGAGACTTTTCTTATAGCCGAGCCCGAACGGCGTCCCGCAGTGCGACACCTCTTTGGGGAAAATTTTTTAAATGACCATGCATGGCATTGTACCTCGCAAATGTCACCAACATTAAGAGGGGTAAAACACCGCTTTGTCCGATGTTCTCGCCAGGATTCGAACGTGTTCAGCGTCATAGGCTACCATGACACGAATTCGATATCTGCATTCAGGGCGAAGTGTCCCCACCCTTAAAAGATATTTGAGAGTTAAAGAAGGCGCAGCGGAGCGGGCCCGGTTCGGCTAGTTCATAATAAAGATGACTGCATGTCAAATCATAGAAAGCCAAGTTAAACTGAAATGCCTCGGAAATGTTCCTTTTATTTAAATTATGAAAATGTTTTTTTCAATTTTTGTGGTATGTAAAATAAATCCAAGAGGTCACTGTAGCGCAGAGTTAAGCATGTCCGCCTATGGCGCTGATCGCCTGGGTTCGAATCCTGGCGAGACCATCAGAAAAAAAATTTCAGCGGTGGTTTTCCTCTCCTAATGTTGGCAACATTTATTAGGTATTGGGTTGCCCAAAAAGTAATTGCGGATTTTTTAAAAGAAAGTAAATGCATTTTTAATAAAACTTAGAATGAACTTTAATCAAATATACTTTTTTTACACTTTTTTTCTAAAGCAAGCTAAAAGTCACAGCTGATAACTGACAGAAGAAAGAATGCAATTACAGAGTCACAAGCAGTGAAAAAAATTGTCAACGCCGACTATATGAAAAATCCGCAACTACTTTTTGGGCAACCGAATACCATGCCATGTAAAACTTCTCTCCAAAGAGGTGTCGCACTGCGTCACGCCTTTCGGATTGGGCTATAAAGAGGAGGCCCCTTATCATTGAGCTTAAACTTGAATTGGACTGCACTCATTGATATGTGGCAGACTTCTGCCCCTGTTCCTTAGTGGAATGTTCATGGGCAAAATTTGTAATTTTTGGAATTAATCCAACAACTGACCAGTTAAAAAGTTGTCACTTCCATTACCCTAAATTTTCAAGCAAAAAATATCAAAAATTCCAAATATGTTCTCTACTCTGTGAGTGAGCTAAATGTAAGCAATCAAAGTTACTTGCCCCCCTTGCCCATAAGCTTTGATAGAACTTGAGTCACTTTTACTCTAGGATTTCTTTAATTACACGTTTCTTAGATTTTCATAACATAGATGGCCGTAAATTTGGTTTATTTAATTATGGAATTTGTATGCATCCTTTGACTTGACACGACTCTCTCTCAGTCTCAGTCTCAGTCTCTAACTCTATGTCACAATTTTGTCATGCACAATGATAGTTGAGATGTGTACATGGTAATTTTATAGTTCTCATATGTTAATTAATGGCCCGTTTATTAACATTAATTTAAGTTTATCCACAACAATGCTGATGATTTGCCATTAATATTCAAAAAGTGTAGCCAAGATTTTTCTCCAAAAGATCAAACCGAGACGCCTATTGTGGCAGTAATTAAATCACATGATGCCGCTGAGCAAAAGGGATGTGAAAGGATAATACGAAATGGTCAAGCATGAATGTAAATTGAGCGGCAAGGAGGAGAGAGAGTATGAAGTATGACATCATACCAGGGCTAACACTATTCAATTTAGTGTCTTGCCTTGTCGGAATGGGAGACAAGATTTAATGAAGGCAAGATGCGATGATGGGTAAACTGTCAACGGAAGTCAAAAGCAAGTAAATTTACATGTCCTTCTTATTTATGAAAGTTCTTGATATCATCTAGTTTAGCTGCCACATTCATTTTGATAAAGTAAAAATATGTACATACTCGTATGTAGGCTACAATTAAATAATTATCCTTTTCGGCTTGCCATATAATTGTACTGAATGAGGAGTGAGTGAACATTAAGGCACAGTTTTGCAAAAAACCAAAGGAAACAACCCCCCACTAAAAAGTCTGCCAAAATCTTACACAAAATGAACTTGGTTCAAGGGCATAGTTGTACTTTATGTACCTAACTAGCCGAACCGAGCCCGCTCCGCTGCGCCTTCTTTAACTCTCTAATAACTTTTTACGGTGGGGACACTCCCCCCTGAATGTGAATATTGAATTCGTGTCATAGGCGGACTATAACGCCGAATTTATGTACCTAACTAGCCGAACCGAGCCCGCTCCGCTGCGCCTTCTTTAACTCTCTAATAACTTTTTAGAGTGGGGACACTCCGCCCTGAATGTGAATATTGAATTCGTGTCATATGCCCGCCTTTGACGCCGAATTGTCGTGATTGGCCTATATATCCATTTGGCGGGTTTTGGGCGGCCCCGAGGCACCAGACTACAACAATAGAAACCATTTTTTGTTTTTGGTGACGATAGGTTAAATTAGGGTTCAGATATTAATCTGCCCAATGCCACTATAGACATAGACCTAAGCCGGTAATCGGCTTGTTGTGCGCCCTAAAACCTAAAAAGTAATCTCGAAGAAGAAAATTTTAATTTTTAGGAAATGTTCCAACGTCTCATCATCTTCCCCACGTGCCCTACACATGCTATCACCTGCCGCACCGATTTTGCATAAGGGAGCTCGTAGTCTTATGTGTCCCGTTTCAACACTAAAAGCTATACTGAACTCTTTCTTACTTCCTTTCAGTAATAGCCTTGTCCTCCCACGATCCGGATCACCCCATAAGATTTTCCCTTTCTATCGACTGTTTCACTGTTCCACAGCGTTTGTCGCCCACACGCTTAATCGGACTGCATAGACCCGAAAGGCTTCGGGTTAACCAAGTTTATCGACGACAGTCCTCGCTTTCACTTCTAAATCGTCTGCCCTTTCATTCCCTCTCACTCCGTTATGGCCCGGCACCTAAACGATGCAGTAATGGCTTCGTCCTCTCACGATCCGGATCAGCTCATAAGATTTTCGTCGGACTTTTTCACTGTTCCACAGCGTTTGTCGCCCACACGCTTAATCGGACTGCATAGACCCGAAAGGCTTCGGGTTAACCAATTTTATCGACAGCAGTCCTCGCTTTCACAAATCGTCTGCTCTTTCTTTCTCCCTTTCTCCGTTATGGCCCGGCACCTAAACGATGCGGATTGTGCCATCCTCAAAAGAGGCTTTAATCACCTTCTTACACTCCTTGGTGATTGTAAGAGTGCAAAAGAATTTCAAACGAATCGCATCACCAATCTCTGAGATCTGGTGTTTTTAAAAATTAGGATAATGAGAAGTAATTTTTAGGGGAGCGATGGCAGCTCAGTCGCCATAGTCGGATATAAAGCTTCATACTTCCTACTAAACTTCATATCCCCCCAAAAACTTTGCTACAAAATTGGACCTCAAATTCGTTTTCTACTCTTAAATACCTTTCATGTGAGTGGCACCCAAACGATGCGGATTGTGCCATTCTCAGAGAAGGCTTTAATCTCCTTCTTACACTCCTTGGTGACTGTAAGAATCGCATCACCAATCTCCGAGATCTGTTGTTTTCAGGGTACTTTGCCCTGAAAATAGATATCAAATTCGTTCTTTACCCCCAAATATCGTTGATTTGAGCTCTAATTTGCCATAGTCGGATAAGAAGTTTCGTTTAGGGGGTGACACCCTAAAGCACCCCCTAAACTGAACTTCATATCTCCACAAAAACTTGGCTGCAAAATTGGACCTCAAATTCGTTTTCTACTCTCAAATACCTATCATTTGAGTCCCATATTTTTATAATGGGTCAATTAACCTATTTGACTTATTTTAAGGAGGAAAAGCGCTACCTGGATTTAACGCAAATTGTAATGTCATATTTGTAATCTACTCCTAAATACCTTTCATTTGAGTCTCATATAGCCATGGTCGGCTAATATGCCCATTTGGTGGTATGTGGGGATGGGGCGACCTCGCATTAATTGGACTTAAATTTTTATGCCATATTTGTAATCTAATGCCGAATACTTTTCATTTGAGTCCCATATTGATAGAAACGTCGAATATATCTGTTTAGAGGAGTTTTGGGTTGGGGAGGCCCGCTGAGTACTTGGACCAAAATTTAAATACGATATTCGTTTTCTAGTCTCCAATACTTTTGATTTGATAACCATATTGTGCCCCTCGGACGAATTTTGGTTTCAGGTGGGGTTTTTGGGTTAAAGGGAAGGGACCGCCCCCATGCTATATTTAAAAATTATATAGCCTTTGTTTTCAGACAAACTTACACAATCTGTGAAAATTTTAAGAAATTCGGTTCAGCCGTTTTTGATTCTATGGAACAAAAAAAGACCGAGTCCCATATAGTCATGATGGGTCATATGCCCATTTAAGGCATTTTTGGGAGGAAGGGTGAACTCTTATACTTGGAACTGATTTTGTATGCCACATTCGTAATCTACTCCCGAATACCTTTCATTTGAGGCCCATATAGACATGAACGTCCAATATGTCTGTTTGGGGGAATTTTGGGGTTGCGGCGGGCCGATCGGTACTTGGATCAAAATTTTAATACGATATTCGTTTTCTAGTCTCCAATAACTTTGATTTGATAACCATATTGTGACCATCGGACGACTTTTGATTTGGGTTAGCGTTTTCGGATTAAGGCGGAAGGACCGCCCCCATCCTGTATCTTAAAAATATGTAGCCTTTGTTTCCAGACAAACTTACACAATCTGTGAAAATTTTTAGAAAATCGGCTCAGCCCTTTTTGATTCTATGGAACAAACAAAAAAACCCAATCCCATATAGTCATAATGGGTCATATGCCCATTTAAGACATTTTTGGGAGGAAGGGTGAACTCCTATACTTTTTTGTATGCCACATTCGTAATCTACTCCCGAATACCTTTCATTTGAGGTCCATATTGACATGAACGTCCAATGTGTCTGTTTGGGGGCATCTTGGGGTTGGGGCGGGCCGATGGGTACTTGGACCCAAATTTTAATACCATATTTGTATTCTATTTTTCAATACCTTTCATTTGATACCCATATTGTCCCGATCTGTCCACTTTTCATTTTGGGGGGTGTTTTTGGGGTAACGGGGAAGGGGCCGCCCCCTTCTGAAATCAATAAATTATAAAGCCTATTCCTACTTCCTGACCATATTTGCAGTCTTCTCCTGAATACCTTTCATTTGAGTCCCATATTGTCATGATCGTCCAAAAAACCTATTTTAGGGGGTTTTTTGGTGTTGGGGCGGTCCCCCAGATACTTGTACCAAATTTTTAATATGAAGTTCGTACTCTGCTCCTGAATACCTCTTTTTTGTGTCCCATATCGTCCCAATCGGTTCACTTTTATTTTTGGGTAGTACTTTTGGGGTTAGGGGCAGGGTCCGCTTCCTTGAGATATCAAAAAATTATATAGCCTTTTGCTCCTTCCGGTCCATATTCGTTACCTTCCATTTGAGTCCCATATTGTCATGATCGTCCAAAAAACCTATTTTAGGGGGTTTTTTGGGGTTAGGGTGGTTCCCTAGTTACTTGTACCCAATTTTTAGTATGAAGTTCGTAATCTACTCCTGAATACCTTTCATTTGAGTCCCATATTGTCCCGATCGGTCCACTTTTATTTTTGGGTAGTACTTTTGGGGTAAGGGGGTCGGTCCGCTTCCTTGAGATATCAAAAAATTATATAGCCAATTGCTCCTTCCGGTCCATATTCGTTACCTACTCCCGAATATCTTACATTTGAGTCCCATATTGTCATGATCGTCCAAAAAACCTATTTTAGGAGGTTTTTTGGTGTTGGGGCGGTCCCCCAGATACTTGTACCAAATTTTTAATATGAAGTTCGTACTCTGCTCCTGAATACCTCTTATTTGTGTCCCATATTGTCCCGATCGGTCCACTTTTATTTTTGGGTAGTACTTTTGGGGTAAGGGGGAGGGTCCGCTTCCTTGAGATATCAAAAAATTATATAACCTTATACTCCTTCGGACCCCACAATCTGTGAAAATTTAAAAAAAAGGATCAGCCGTTTTTGAGTCTATACGGAACAAACAAGGAAACCGACAAACAGCGATTTCCATGGGCTCAGGACGTAGAGCTGGCAAACTACCAATGGCACTATCGATATTATATTTTGTCGGAATATCGATTGGATAGGTTTAAGTGGCAGTCTGCCATCAGACTCAAGACGTTTTTGTCCACGAACAGAAGAAGGAAGCTACCTTCTAGTTCCTACTGTTGAACCATCCAGATTGCTTTAAAAGTCCAACGACTTGCGAATGTTCACATTCGCTAAATCAGACAGGTTCTAAAAGAAATGAGAACCTAAAGTGGGACTCCTTCTGACTGCCGGTGCGGTAAACACATCCAGAAGATGTTCTATAGTCTCTTCTTCTTTAATGTCCTCATAGATTCTGCAAAAATCATTACTGGCAACTTTCAGTCTGTCAGCATGTTTTCCGATTAGACATCATGACTTGTCATGGCGGACACAATGACTGAGACGTCTGTTTTAGCGAATGACAGCAAAGCAGTAGACCTCTTCAAGTCTAAATTAGGCCACATTGTTTTGGAATGCTCACAGCCCCCTCTTTGTGACCATCTATCATTCGTTGTCCTTCGGGCTGAAATCTTAGCTTACACGTCGCTGGGGGCATACCCACAGATTCCAGTTTCCCTGAAGAGTGTAGTGTAGTTCCTAGACTCGCAAGTTCGTCCGCTTTGCAATTCCCTGCGATACCTTTGTGGCCCGACACCCAGAACAGGTGAATTTTGAACTGTTCAGCCATCTCGTTGAGAGATCTGCTACAGTCCAGGACGGTTTTTGTGTTCAGAAATACGTTCTCCAGAGATTTAATGGCTGTCTGAGAAGATATTTATGGCAATCGTCGCTATGACATTATATCTCAGCCATTCCATCACTTCCTTAATTGCAAGGATCTCTGCTTGATATACACTGCAGTGGTCGGGTAATCTTTTCGATATGACCAGATCTAGATCTTTAGAGTACACCCCAAAGCTCATCTGGTCGTTTAGTTTGGAACCATGCGTATAGAAGTCTATGTAATTTCTGTTAACGTAGTTCCAATTGGTTCGGTAATTTTTATCAAAAAGTGGCTCGGGTAGGGTGTACCTGGAACATCGGATATTGTATCAAGGATAACACAGTCACCGTAGCCGCCACATGGCCAATGAGAAAGCTCCCTTAACCTCATGGCAGTGGGTGAAGGTCGTTAAAATTGCAAATGGGTCATATCGGTTCAGATTTGAATATAGCTCCCATGTAAACCGATCTCCCGATTTGCCTTCTTAAGCCCCTGTAAGTCACAATTTTCTTCCGATTTAACAAAAATTTTGCAAATAGTGTTTTATTATGATTTCCAACAACCGCGCCAAGTACGGTTCAAATCGAGCTATAACCAGATACAGCTCCCATATAAACCGATCTTCCGATTTGATTTCTTGAGCCACTAGATGCCAAAATTTTCCGGTTTAGCCCATTTGGCTCCGGTGTCCGGTTTGGCTGAAACTTTGCACATGGTGTTCTGTTATGATATCCAACAACTGTGCTAAGTACGGTCTAAATCGGTCTATAACCTGATATAGCTCCCATATAAACCGATCTCCAGCCTGACTTCTTGAGTCCTTACAAGCCGCAGTTTTTGTCCGATTTGGGCCTTTTATGGGCCCAAAACCTTAAATCGATCTATATGGCAGCTATATCCAAATCTGAACCGCTATGTGCCATATTGCAGAAGTATGACGAGGGGCTTAACATAGCTCACTGTCCCAAATTTGGGCGACATTGGGCAATAAATGCGTCTTTTATGGGCCTAAGACTTTAAAATAGAGAGATCGGTCTATATGGCAACTATATCCAAATGTAAACCTATCAGGGCCAAATTATAGAAGGATGTCAAAGGGCCCTACACAATTCAATGTTTTTTATTTCAGCGAAATCGCACTATAAATGCGCCTTTTATGGGCCCAAAACCTTAAATCGAGAAATCGGTCTATATGGCAGCCATATCCACATCTAATTCGATCTGGGCCATATTGCATTCAAGTGTTTAGGCTTCCTAAAACGGTGTAGGAATTACTTCACTCGTTCTGATCTTCTTAACATCTACACCACTTTCATAAGGCCGAAAATGGAGTACAACTCACATTTACGGGCTGGAGCTTCAAAATCATCCCTGGAGCTACTGGACCGTATACAGAGGAGAGCGATAGCATTGATTGAGGACAGTAGGGTATCCAACTCTATTGCCTCCCTTGATCATCGTCGCAATGTGGGTTGTTTGGCGCTGTTCTATCGGTACTTTCATGGTGTGTGTTCGTCTGATATTCGTCTTCTTATTCCTGATGTAAGGATGTATGTCAGGGATACTAGACATTCCAGGAACTCACACCCATTTGTAATTGATTGACCAGCGGACCACACAACGCATTATAGAGAGAATTCCTATTTCGCCCGAAAAGTTCGTATGTGGATTAGACTTTCGGCTAATGTTTTTCCTACCCAATTTGACATCCATAGATTTAAGACAAATATCAATAAACACTACATGCTTTTCCCCCCTCCAATTCCTAATAATCCTCTCGCCAACGCAATGCACTGCATTCATAGGGGACATCCCCTGCGTGTTGGTTGATAGAAAAAAAAATTGAGAGATCGGTCTATATGGCAGCTATATCCAAATCTGGAGCGCTCTGAGCCAAATTGAAGATGGATGTTGAAGGGCCTAACACAACCCACTGTTCCAAATGTTGGCAAAATCGGAAAGTAAATGTGGCTTTTAAGGGCCTAAAACCCTAAATCAGCGGATCAGTCTAAATGGCAAATATATCCAAATCTGGACCGATCTGGGCCAAATTGAAGAAAGATGTTGAAGGGCCTAACACAACTCATTGTTCCGAATTTCAGCAAAATCGGATAATTAATGTGGCTTTTATGGGCCTAAAACCCTAAATCGGCGAATCGGTTTATATGGGGGCTATATCAAGATATAGTCCGATATAGCCCATCTTCGAACCTAACCTGCTTATGGACAAAAAAAAAAAGAGTTTGTGCAAAGGTTTAGCTTAACATCTCTATTTTTAAAGACTGTACCGTGATTTCAACAGACGGACGGACATGCCTAGATCGTCTTAATACACATATCCTTTGTAGGGTCGGAAATGGATATTTCGATGTGTTGCAAACGTAATGACAAAATGAATATACCCCCATCCTTCGGTGGTGGGTATAAAAATAACCGTTAAGGCTTTTATTTAGGAATAGGTAAATAAATCTAGCCGAATTCTTATTTTGAAAATTTCGCTCAAATACCGCTAGATTGGGCATATCGGCCACAGTGCAGTGTTGCCAAAAAGATAATAACTAAAAAATCACCCTTTATTAGAACCATCAGCGCTATGTGTGGTCCTAATCGAAGTTTAGTTCGATATTGCTGCTATGTTGGAGGCCGAGGTTAGCGTGTCCGCCTATGAGGCTACACGCCTGGGTTCGAATCCTGGCGAGACCATTAGAAAAAATTTTCAGCAGTGGTTTTCCCCTTCTAATGCTGGCAACTTTTATGAGATACTATGCCATGTAAAAACTTCTCTCCAAAGAAGTGTCACACTGTGGCACGACGTTCGGACTCGACTATAAAAAGGAGGCCCCTTATCATTGAACATAAACTTGAATCGGACTGCACTCATTGATATGTGAGATGTTTGCCCCTGTTCTTCCATTTTTACGTTAAGATAGACGTTTAACCTATCGAAGATTTCATCAATGGGTGGGGGACTGATGCCATGATATTACAAGCGTCCACATATGATACGATTTTTATGCCATCTGGAGGGGTGGAATGGAGAGGTTCAACCGTGACGGATATATCCCCCCGCCTTGGGAAACTCTCCTTTTATCCATCCACCATAGGATGGGGTTTACCAATTTTGTCATTCCGTTTGTAGCACAAAGAAATATTGGACTAAGACCCAACAAAGTACATATACTCTTGATTGTCTTCACATTCTTAGTCGATTTAGCCATGTCCGTATGTCTGCCGAAAATTCTTTCGAAGGACCTAGCCTTACTCCTTCGAAAGTTGAAATTTTGCATAAATACTTCTAATTAGTGCAAGTCACTTGGAATTGTAAATCGTTCCTCGTTTTGGTATATCTGTCATAAAAACTGATATCAGATCTTGATTTCATGAGCCGCTATAAAACGCATTTATTATCATTAACCGATTTGGCTAAAATTTTGCACCAAGTGTTTTGTTTTGACTTTCAACAGCTCTGCCAAGTATGGTCCGCTAGAGGGCGCAATTTTTATCCGATAGGTTTGACCATCAATAACTCTGCCAAGTACGTTCCGAATAGGTTCATAACCTTATATAGCTCTCCAATATACCGATTTCGGATCTAGACTTCTTGAGCCTTCTTGAGATTCTTATCCGATTTAGCTAAAATTTTGCACCAAGTGTTTTGTTTTGACTTTCAACAACTCTGCCAAGTATTGTCCGCTAGAGGGCGCAATTTTTATCCGATTTGGCTGAAATTTTGCATAAAGTGTTAAGGTTAGACCATCAACAACTCTGCCAAGTACGTTACGAATAGGTTCATAACCTTATATAGCTCCCCTATACACCAATTTCGGATTTAGATCTCTTGAGCCTCTAGAACGCGAAATTATTATCGGATTTGGCTGAAATGTCACATGAAGTGTATTATTGTGAACATCAACAACTGTGCCAAGTTTGGTCCAAAACGATTCTGAACCTGATATAGCTCTCATATAACCTGATTTCATATCTTCACTTCTTGAGCCTCCAGAGGGCGCTATTCTTATCCGAATTGATTGAAATTTTGCACTAAGTGTTTTGTTTTGACTTCTTACAACTGCACTAAGTATGGTTCAAATCGGTTCATAACCTGATTAAGCTCCCATGTAATCCGATCTCAGATCTTGACTTCGTGAGCCTCTAGAGGGCGCAATTATTATTCGATTTGGCTGAAATTTTCATAAAGGGTTTTGGTTTGACCAAGTAAGTCCCAAATCGTTCCTATAAAAACCTATCTTGCGATTACACTTCTTGAGCCTCTAGAGGGAGCAATTCTTATCCGATTAGGCTGAAATGTACGATTTCTAGTCGTACTACGTCTTAAATATGGGAGCAATTCTTATTCGATTTGGCTAAAATATATACGACGTATTTTATGACCCTTAAACCTAGGTCTTAAATATGGCCTGGATCGGTCCATAACCTGATATAGGTCCCACATATAAAGAAATCTCCCAATTTTATTTCTTGCGCCATTATAGGTCGCAATTCCTATCCGATTTGGCTGAAATTTGCACAATGAATTCGACTTTGGTATTCAACAGCCAAACCAAGTATGGCCTCAATCGGTTCATAATTTGGTATAGCCGAAATATCATAGCAATTCTTATCCATTATGCTTTCTTTGTCTATAAAGAGATAGCGGCCGAAGAACAATCCATGATGGAGGGTACATGAGATTCGGGCCGGTGCATTCACTCTGCGTTGTTTAGATTTCTTGTCCCTAAATTCCACAAATGACTGCCGACCACACAGATAATTCGCCACTCAACGGTTCAGGCCTGGATGGAGGGACGTGCTGGCGATGTCCTCAAATAGTTTGACATAGCTGACTGAATATCTTTGATAGGTCTATCGCCATGAGGACTCCCCCCCTGACTCGAGTCCTTTGCAGGCTTCAATAACGGGATCGCTTGCCCATCTTCCAGACAGACGGGCATTAAAAGAGTGATAGGAGCCAAATTGAGGACAGTTTTAAGGTACTCAACTCCAGGGTAGATCCAGATTCTTCAGCAGCAGTGTAGAGATTCCGTTGGGGCCCAACGCCTTGGAGGTTTTGGCGCCACGAATTACATTCGTAACTACGTCTACAGTAAATCGTGATGGCTGTCTATCGATGCGAGACCACGGATACCAAGAATGGTTCACCTCCTAGCTCTGTCAACCTGGCGAGTTTCTTCGCATCAGTCACGGTTACGTCGCCAAATGGGGTCCTGTCAGGACGGGATGCCAGGCTTCGAGAGTGACTTAACAGTAGACTTCAGCGATATGTAAAAATTTTCTCCCAGTTTCTTAGTGGGAATTTCATGGGCAAAATTTGCATTTGCTATATTGGCCAATTTTCCATTTTTTGTCTTGGATTCATAGCAGGAGTTGCCCAAAAAGTAATTGCGGATTTTTTAAAAGAAAGTAAATGCATTTTTAATAAAACTTGGAATGAACTTTAATCAAATATGCTTTTTTACACTTTTTTTCTAAAGCAAGCTAAAAGTAACAGCTGATAACTGCCAGAAGAAAGAATGCAATTACAAAGTCACAAGCTGTGAAAAAATTTGTCAACGCCGACTATATGAAAAATCCGCAATTACTTTTTGGGCAACCCAATATATGCTCTTCCATTGTAAATGTTCTAATCAGTTCCGGCCAAAGGTGTATCATAGAAAACAAGAAACAAAATGCCAAGTAGCAAAATTCTGCCCCTTTCTATGTGGTCCTCCAATGTCTTTCTTGATTGTTTCCTGTAATAATCTGCCATTTACCTTTGTCTAAATAAGGGTGCCCGCATAAAAACGAAAGAAATTCATTCGAATGCAACCTAATGGCAATTGACCTCATCAAAGAGAAAATCAATTTCGAACAAATTTAAATTCTGCACTAAAAGTTGTTTCCTTTTTCCTGTCTCGTTGTTTTTTTATGGCAATGACGCAAAATGAAGAAATCCCAACACGCAGATACGGTTAGAGTTACAATTACAGATGACATTGTCCTGCCATGCATAAAATTTAACAATCAGACCAAATAATAATAAAACGATATAAAATAAAGGCAAAGAACAAAAGGTATTGAATTTCAAGCAGCTGTGTGGAATCACTGTGGCGAGTACACCGCACACCTCCCCCAGCCGTCAACTTGGACAAAACTAGGTTGGCGAGGTATTGACTGATAAAGTAGCAAAGGTTGGCTACTGAGTGGAGGTGGAGGAGGAGGTCGGTTGTTACTGATGATGATGATGGTTTCTCTCTAATGGCAGCACATCCCCACCTTAGTGAACAAAATAAAAATGGCATCCTGCAAGGACCTAGCAATCTCTATGACTCTATTTGGCCACTTTGCCATTAGCCAATGTGGGATGTTGGGCAACGTAGATCCATAAGAAATCCAAAGGGCCACTAAAAATCAGTAACACAAATCCCCAAGTGCGGGATAGCTCAAATAAAATAAAAGTTTATGCAAATGAAAAAACGCAATGCAACAAAAACCCCCACACACACACAAAGATACATCGTAAAGGACAATCGTAACAAGAGTGCCTGGCAAACAGAACTAAATGGAAATGTAACAAAGTAGCAAAGTTGAAGCTTCAATAACAAAGGGAAGTAAACGAGAGAAAAGAAGCACAACAATGATATGCAAGGACTTTGAGAAGGACACAAATGTTAATAAAAGGAAACAGGTCGTTGGGTCTACAGGGAAAATTCAATTGAAATTGTACCTGATGAGAACCAATTTCTATGAAAGTTGTAGGGAATTCGAATGATTGCTGGAGGCAAAAGAATGAAACAAACATCGGGCCGAAACTTATATACCCTTCAGCATGGCACAGACGATTTCTATAACTAAATCCTGGTAGAGCAGTCTACTAAAAAGTTTCAGCAAAATCTTCCTATATATAAAAAATCAATATGTGTTTGTTTGTTTGTGTGTTTCTTATAGACTCTGAAACGGCTGAAACGATTTTCTTGATGGTGCATAATGATCTCGTGGTGAATGTGAAGGGGGGGCGGACCCTCCCCCTTACCCAAATTTTCAGAAAAGCTAAATCTCTGAGATGGGTGGTGGGATTTAAGCGAAATTTTGTGTGCTCACTTATAGTAACCTACACACAAAAATTTGGTATCCAAATTTCGGATTGGAAGGGGGGGGGGCGGACCCTCCCCCTTACCCTAATTTTCAACAAAGCAAAATCTCTGAGATGGGTGGTGTGATTTAAGCGAAATTTTGTGTGCTCTCTTATAGTAACCTACATACAAACATTTGGTATCCAAATTTCGGATAGGATACATAGGGGGGGCGGACCCTCCCCCTTACCTAAATTTTCAGAAAAGCTAAATCTCTGAAATGGGTGGTGCGATTTAGGCGAAATTTTGTGTGCTCTCTTATAGTAACCTGCACACAAAAATTTGGTATCCAAATTTCGGATGGGAAGGGGGGGCGGACCCTCCCCCTTACCCTAATTTTCAGAAAAGCAAAATCACTGAGATGGGTGGTGCGATTTAATTTAGTGTGCTCTCTTATAGTAACCTACACACAAAAATTTGGTATCCAAATTTCGGATGGGATACCTAGGGGGGGGGGGGCGGACCCTCCCCCTTACCCTAATTTTCAGAAAAGCAAAATCTCTGTGATGGGTGGTGCGATTTAAGCGAAATTTTGTGTGCTCTCTTATAGTAACCTATGAACAAAAATTTGGTAACCAAATTTCGGATGGGATACCTAGGGGGGGCGCCCCACCCCCTAAACCTAACATATATATATATATACACCAACCACGACAATATGGGTTTCAAATGAAAGGTATTTGTGATAAGAAAACGAATCTGTTATCCAACTGCAGGACCAAGAGTTTGGGGGCCCACCCCAACACCCAAAACACCGCAAAATCGGACATATATACCGACCATGGCAATATAGGGCTCAAATGAAAAGTAAAATTGCAAATTTTGCCCATGAACATTCCACTAAGGAACAGAGGCAAACTTCTCACATATCAATGACTCCAGACCGATTCAAGTTTAAGCTCAATGGTAAGGGGCCTCCTTTTTATTGCCGAGTCCAAACGGCGTGCAGCATTGCGACACCTCTTTGGAGAGAAGTTTTATATGCCATAGTACCTCACAAATGTTGCCAGTATTAGGAGGGGAAAACCACCGCTGAAAATTTTTGTTGTGGTCTCGTCAGGATTCGAACCCTGGCGTTTAGCGTCATAGGCGGACATGCTAACCTCTGCGCTACGGTGGCCAGCTCCAAATGAAAGGTATTTCCGAGTAAAATACTAATCTGATATCCAAATGTGGGACCAAGTTTCTGGGGTGTCCACCCCAACCCCCAAAACACCCCCCAAACAGAACTTATTTACTGACCATGGCAATATGGAGCTGAAATGAAAGGTATTTCTGAGTAAAATACGAATCTGATCTACAAATGTGGGACCATGTTTCTGGGGGTCAACCCCTTTCACAAAACAAAACAAACAGGACTTATTTACTGACCACGGCAATATGGGGTTTAAATAAAAGGTATTTGAGTGTAAAATACGAACTTGATATCCAAATGTGGAACCACTTTTCTGGGGGTCCACCCCAACCCCCAAAACACCCCAAAATAGGACATATATACCGACCCTGGCAATATGGGGCTCAAATGAAAGGTATTTCCGAGTGAAATATGAATCTAATATCCAAATGTGGAACCACGTTTCTGGGGGTCCACCCCAACCCCCAAAACACCCCAAAATCGGACATATATACCGACCATGGCAATATGGGGCTCAAATGAAAGGTATTTCCGAGTAAAATACAAATCTGATATCCATATGTGGAACCAAGTTTCTGGGGGTCCATCCCTTCCCCAAAACACCCCCCCAAACAGGGCTTATTTACTGACCATGGCAATATGGGGCTTAAATAAAAGGTATTTTCGAGTAAAATACGAAGCTGATATCCAAATGTGGGACCAAGTTTCTGGGTGTCCACCCCTTCCCCAAAACACCCCCCAAACAGGACTTATTTACTGACCATGGCAATATGGGACTCAAATGAAAGGTATCTAAGATTAGAAAACGAATTTGATATCGAATTGTCGGACAAAATGTTTGGGGGACCACCCCAACCCCCAAAATCTGACAAATTTACAACCACAGCAATATGGGGCTCAAATGATAGGTCTTTGGAAATTAAGAACAAATGCGATGTCAATATTGGGGAAAAGTGTCTATGGCACCACCACCATAACACCAGCCAAATAGGAAGTATTTGCTCGCCATTGCAATACGAGGCTCAAATAAGAGGTTTGTTTTTTAGAATAGAACACGAATCTGATATAAACTTTCAAAGCCAAGTCACTGAGTGGACGCCCCAAAACACCCCCCAAACAGAACATGTCTGCCGTCTTTGGAAAAATGGGGCTCAAATGAAAAGTATTTGGAAGTAGACCACGAATCTGAAGTCAAAGTTTAGAACCAACTGTCTAGGGGGGGCCCACCACAATACCAACCACCAAAAAAGACGTATTTTCTTACCGAGGCAATTTGGGTTTTCAAGACAGTGGAGCTCGATATTCATAGTTTTTAGGACCAATACCTCAAATCGGACATTTGTGGACTATTTAGCATGGTATTTCACTAAAACCTCTTTGATTGTCGAAAATAAATATTCAGAGGAAAATTTTGTTCCATATAAAGTAAAAAAAGGCGCAGCGGAGCGGGCCCGGGTCAGCTAGTATTTTCATATTTAAACACTTTAGCGTGCAGGCAGATGGTTCCACGGTCCCTAGATCTTCGAATAATTTTACAACTATCAAAAACATATATACTTTATAGGATCGGCAATAGATATTTCCCTGTGTTACAAACGGCATGACAAAATGAATACACCCTCGTGCTTTGGTGTTGGGTATTAAAAAAAGCAAAATTCGAAATACATTCCTCTACATAAGTTAACAAATTTATGCGACAAAACAAATAAAAGAGTCTTCCTTCAACTGCGACTATGATGACCCTAAGGAATCCAAATCCCAGCAGGAGAATAACATGGCGACACACTTAAAGAGAAGCTGCAAAACTTTTACATATTATGACCATAGTGGGAATATATTCAGGTGTTTTAAACTTTTTTTTTATCCTTGCGTTTAGCATTGTTATTTGCAAACTTTTAAAATAAAATTTTCTAAAATTAGCATTTGCATTTTATATGCTAACCTTAATAAAATGTTGGAGTTTTTATTCGGAAACGGAAGTTAAGGCGGTCATGTTTTGCTGTAACGGAAATGTGCGGAAGAGACTGCGAACGGTCAGTGAATTTAAACACTGCAGGATATTATAATTAATTATGAGCAGTCGTGTAGACTGCTGCAAGGGGAGATTTCACTAAAAGTTATGAAAGACAAAAATGTGAGAAAATTGAAGAAAATATTGGGTTGCCCAAAAAGTAATTGCGGATTTTTCATATAGTCGGCGTTGACAAATTTTTTCACAGCTTGTGACTCTGTAATTGCAGCCTTTCTTCTGTGAGTTATCAGCTGTTACTTTTAGCTTGCTTTAGAAAAAAAGTGTAAAAAAGGATATTTGATTAAAGTTCATTCTAAGTTTTATTAAAAATGAATTTACTTTCTTTTAAAAAATCCGCAATAACTTTTTGGGCGACCCAATATTACATAAATTTTGGGGAAAAATAGACATTTTATTTGGAAAAAATTTTTTAAATTTTTAATTGATCTAAAATTATAGAAAAATTTTATAAAAAATTTGGACAACATTTTTTTAGACATAAAATTTTGATTTTTTTAACCAGCTGAAATTAATAGGCTTTCATTTTACTGCTATTTAGAGTAGAAAGCAAAATAAAAACCTTTTTAAAAAGTTAAGGCATATATGGTGTGCTTGAAATGTATTGGACAGATCGTGATTTCGTTGGCGAACAAAGCTTCATCATCAATCCTCTAAGTCCCAAAACGATTACATGCTTTCACCTACACGCTAATTTGTGAGTTGTGCAATGGTAAAAGCATGCCTCTTTGAGACGAACACCATTTCGACTGCGCCTGGCGCTAGTGACCCCTTTATGAAATGCGTGGGGATCGCAACTACAGCTAAACAACGTGTGCATGCTACCGCTTGGTCGTTGTGTCCCCATGTGTCCCCTAATGTCAAGCAATAATCGCCTGGTTCAATGAGACTTTAATACGCGTCGCACTCCATGCCATTCTTTCCTAGGTAACGACCAGAGGCCATAACTTTAGCAGAGCAGATTGAAGGCTCCACGTTTTGCACGGCGATTAAGGATGCCCCCACTAGCATCACGAGGATGTGCAGTAGCTCGCCAGAAATTGCCAATGCATCCACTGATATCCTGCGTGATGTATCCTGGCAAGCTGCCATTTCTTTGGGATCAGATCACCTTCCCATAATTCTCTCCTTCGACCCACCACCTGATTTCATAACGTCTGAGCGACGGACGTTTATCAATCAGAAGACGGCCGATTGGATCGGCTTCAGAGCGTACGCCGATCACCGCTTCAGTGAACTTACACCCCCCTCGAATGTGCGACTTGCGGAGGGGAAATGATATCACATTAATGCAGCGGTCACTCGGTTTATACCAGTCGGTCGAATACCCGAATTTCCGGCGCAGGCAGTGGTACTCTTAGACGAGCGTAATAGGATTCGTTGCACGAACCCTTCTAACGCCAGAATAAGCGAACTTGAGATAAAAGGGCTAGGCAACAAACATAAGCGGAATTTGTGACTGGTACATTTAGAGCTATGTAGCATAGGTACCGGTGTAGGCAGGCTGTGATCTACTCTTAAGTCACTCTCCAACCCCGGTAGAAGGAATGGCAGGACCTTAGTCACTCTCGGCAGCGTTACCGTGACTGATTCGAAGAGATGCTCCAGATTGCTCAAGCGCCAATTTATTTAGCATCCCGAGAATGACAATGGTAGAGCCATTTGTCGTATCCGTGGTCCCCGAGTCGATAGACAGCTAACACCATTTACAGTGTACAAAGGTCATCCGTGGCGCAAAGCCATCCAAGGCATTGGGCCTCGACGTAAACTCTGCCTTGATGCTGAAGAATCTAGATCTACCTAGAGTTGAATACCTTACAACTGTACTTAACCTATCTCCGAACACTCTCATAGTACCAGATGTCTGGAAGATGGGCAAGTGATCCCGCCACTGAAGCCTAGTAAGGACCCGAGTTTGGCGGAGTCAAACAAACCGACCTCCCTTTTCTCACCAGTAGCCAAGACGCTTCAGAGACTAAACCCCCGTGGAGAATTTCCATTTGTGTACCATTAGCTTGAATTTCGTAGACTGCAAAGCAGAACCACCATAGCGCAAAGGTTTGTTTGCATGTTCGCCTATGACGCTGAACGCCTAGGTTCGAATCCTGGCTAAACCACCATAAATTTTTCAGCGGTGGTTATCCCCTCCTAACGCTGGTGACATTTGTGAGGTACTATGCCATGTAAAAACTTCTCCTCCAAAGAGGAGTCGCACTGCGGCACGCCGTTTGGACTCGACTATAAAAAGGAGGCCTCTTATCATTGAGATTAGACTCGAATCGGACTGCACTTATCGATATTTGAGAAGTTTGTCCCTGTTACTTAACGGAATATTCATGGAAAAATTTGCATTTGCAAGCAAAACAACTTCTTTGCATGTCATCAACGCACATATTTGCCGTGGCTATAAACAGCTCAGGCCATGTGATAGGACGGTCCTAGTGGCACGGTCCTTGTGGTCGAAGGCATTCAGCCTTGTCAAACTAGTTGAGGACATCAACCAACCAACATCACCAACACGTCCCTTCATCCAGCCCTGAAACGTTGGGTCGCGAATTATCTGTGTGGTAGGCAGTCATTTGGGACAAGAAATCGAAACACCGTACAGTGAAAAATTAAAACCGTGCTTAGGTTGGATGGGCCGAATGTAATAAACCCTTCACCATGGATCGCATTTGTCAAGTTCTTTGGCCGTTATCTCTTTATAGACAAGCAAAGCATAATGGATAAGAATTCTTATGCTATTTCGGTTATACCATTCATTGTGCAAATTTCACCCAAATCGGATATAAATTACGCCCTATGGTGGCTCAAGAAATAAAATTGGAAGGTTTCTTTATTTCTTATATCAGGTTTTGGACCGATCCAGGCCGGGCCATTTAACACGTATGTTAAAGGTCATACAAGAAGTCGTACATTTCAGCCAAT